>NW_023995865.1:0-77530 GCF_015586225.1 Lucilia sericata
AGGCTGACAGACAGAAAGAAAGACAGTCATACATATAGATAGGCAGACAGACAGACAGACAGACAGACAGACAGACAGACAGACAGACAGGCAGACAGACAGACAGACAGAAAGTCATACATAGACAGACAGACTGACAGACAGGCATACATATAGACTGACTGACTGACTGACTGACAGGCAGACACACAAACAGACAGACAGACAATCAGACAGACAGGCAGACAGACAGATTATCATACATAACTGCCAAACAATCTGCCAGACATATGTATAAGCATTCAAACAAACTGAGACAGATAAATGGACGGAATGAACAGACAGATGAAAACGAAAACACTCAGGCGGACAAATATGATTGACTTGGTTTTTAATGTTCGCCTTAATAAATAACAAAATAACATCTCATTGCTCATTAAATAGACAACAAATTTCTTTTGATTATCAGCCTAAAAGTATGTGATTATGTAAATAAAATTACGCAATTAAATACTTAATAAAGTGGAAAAAAACCTAATAGAAAAAAGCCACTTCAAAGTAAAATGGATTAAACAATAATTTGATATTGATTTTTTCTTCTACGCTCCCACTCGCTCTCACTTACTCTCTCATGCTTAATTACGGAGCATTATTATCTATTAAATGCAAATGGTGTATTAAATTTGTTTATGATGTTTATGTTATTTTCTTTAATTTAATAACAATAACAATTATTATTGTGTTTATTTTTTGTAGTTGTTGTTGTTATTATAATAATTCTAATCTTTATGATCATAATCTCCACAATTATTTCTGTTATATTATTTTTCTTTTACGCATTATTACAATATTAACCACTAATATTTAGTAATACTTAAACATACTTAAATAAATACAATATATTTGTAACAATAACCCCAAATAATAGTTATTGTGTTTTTCTCTCGTTGGTGTTATTTTCAAAGGAAGCTAAAGATAACAAATAAATATACTAAATCAGCTTAGAGAATAATAAAATAAACAAAAAGATTTTCCTGCTTATTACTATTGAGCATTGAATATTATGCCATAACCCACTCCCTAGAGAAACTGTGCGCAAAATATAATTAAAGAATCTTAAAGTATCATTAAAGGAAAATAGTAGCAAAGCAAAATACAAATATGAGCTAAAAGCAGTTAAACTTACAAACTAGAATTGAACAAAAACATAGTTTGAGTGAATGAATGAATAAATTAAAGAAAGTGACACTAATAATCAGATAATCACAGATTAACCCTTTTCAATATATTGTATATTTTTATGTATGTTGGTGTTTGTAAGTAGATATTACGGCGCGTGTTTCTAAGTATATATTTTGTTTATAGCTCTAACAGATAATGTATTGAAAGTAGTCTTATGTCATAAAGGACTGATTTAAATATGGTGAAAGTAATCCTAAAGTATATACAAAAGCAGATTTAAATTAGTGATTTGATTCCTGTATATATATCCTAACAGTTCTGCAAGACCGAATCATATTCCTATTGATCGGTATATTCCAAATTTCAAACAGTCGACATACTCTAATAATGACAAATATGCAATGACAGACAGATAGTTTATAAATTAGTTCAGCTAGAATTGAACAAAAAACTGAACTAGAACTGAACTAGAGCTGAACTAGAACTGAACTAGAACTGAACTAGAACTGAACTAGAACTGAACTAGAACTGAACTAGAACTGAACTAGAACTGAACTAGAACTGAACTAGAACTGAACTAGAACTGAACTAGAATTGAACTAGAACTGAACTAGAACTGAACTAGAACTGAACCAGACCTGAACTAGAACTGAACTAGACTGAACTAGAACTGAACTATAACTGAACTAGAACTGAACTAGAACTGAACTAGAACTGAACTAGACTGAACTAGAACTGAACTAGAACTGAACTAGAACTGAACTAGAACTGAACTAGAACTGAACTAGAACTGAACTAGAACTGAACTAGAACTGAACTAGAACTGAACTAGAACTGAACTAGAACTGACTAGAACTGAACTAGAACTGAACTAGAACTGAACTGAACTAGAACTGAACTAGAACTGAACTAGAACTGAACTAGAACTGAACTAGAACTGAACTAGAACTGAACTAGAACTGAACTAGAACTGAACTAGAACTGAACTAGAACTGAACTAGAACTGAACTAGAACTGAACTAGAACTGAACTAGAACTGAACTAGAACTGAACTAGAACTGAAAGAACTGAACTAGAACTGAACTAGAACTGACTGAACTAGAACTGAACTAGAACTGAACTAGAACTGAACTAGAACTGAACGAACTGAACTAGAACTGAACTAGAACTGAACTAGAACTGAACTAGAACTGAACTAGAACTGAACTAGAACTGAACTAGAACTGAACTAGAACTGAACTAGAACTGAACTAGAACTGAACTAGAACTGAACTAGAACTGAACTAGAACTGAACTAGAAACTGAACTAGAACTGAACTAGAACTGAACTAGAAACTGAACTAGAACTGAACTAGAACTGAACTAGAACTGAACTAGAACTGAACTAGAACTGAACTAGAACTGAACTAGAACTGAACTAGAACTGAACTAGAACTGAACTAGAACTGAACTAGAACTGAACTAGAACTGAACTAGAACTGACTAGAACTGAACTAGAACTGAACTAGAACTGAACTAGAACTGAACTAGAACTGAACTAGAACTGAACTAGAACTGAACTAGAACTGAACTAGAACTGAACTAGAACTGAACTAGAACTGAACTAGAACTGAACTAGAACTGAACTAGAACTGAACTAGAACTGAACTAGAACTGAACTAGAACTGAACTAGAACTGAACTAGAACTGAACTAGAACTGAACTAGAACTGAACTAGAACTGAACTAGAACTGAACTAGAACTGAACTAGAACTGAACTAGAACTGAACTAGAACTGAAGAACTGAACTAGAACTGAACTAGAACTGAACTAGAACTGAACTAGAACTGAACTAGAACTGAACTAGAACTGAACTAGAACTGAACTATAACTGAACTAGAACTGAACTATAACTGAACTAGAACTGAACTAGAACTGAACTAGAAACTGACTAGAACTGAACTAGAACTGAACTAGAACTGAACTAGAACTGAACTAGAACTGACTAGAACTGAACTAGACGAACTGAACTGAACTTAGAACTGAACTAGAACTGAACTAGAACTGAACTAGAACCTGAACTAGAACTGAACTAGAACTGACTAGAACTGAACTAGAACTGAACTAGAACTGAACTAGAACTGAACTAGAACTGAACTAGAAATGAACCTAGAACTGAACTAGAACTGAACTAGAAAAACTGAACTAGAACTGAACTAGAACTGAACTGACTAGAACTGAACTAGAACTGAACTAGAACTGAACTAGAACTGAACTAGAACTGAACTAGAAATAAACTAGAACAAGGAGAAGCATTCTAATGGAGTCAATAAAAATAGCACACATGAATATAAATTTCATCCCAGAATCTAGAAAGGACCCAAAATGTTTATACTTTTTACGTCGTCTATTTAATAGTTAGATCCTGTTAAAAGGCGGTCGAATTTATTTAATTTGCTAGAAAATTTCTGCTCTATTTCAAGATCTAAAACTCGGAATGTCATCAAAGTAAAGCACTACCTAATACTGTTTTAATATTTGTGTGTATAAATCCTAAATATCAGAGTATTATTTATACAGTTCATTTAGTTTAGAATTTCTATTTTCACAAAAATAACATAATAATTTTTCTTTTAAGAATGCACTCAACTGGAAATAACAAACTCTTTTGTGAAGTTACTTAATAAACATCTTAGTTTTATTAAATGGAATTTGGTAAGTTCTTTAAATAAAACTATTTACTTAAATTAATCTAACTAATTAAAATTTTATAAACTCTGTTTATTTATAAATTAAAAAAAATGAAACTAAACAAGAAAACACAATATCTGTAACATATTTTAAATTGTTTTTAAGTTTTTGTTTTAACTTGAAAAATATATAATCAAAAAGAGGAATACATGAATATAAAATTTTATAGATATTTTTACTAGTTTGCTTTAAAAATAAACAGATACATTTGTATCTATAACAAAATATGTTTGTGTAACAAAAAATAACAATGTCTTTATTGAATATTGTATGTGAAGATAAATTTCTATATTTAACAATGTATTTTCTGTAGCTGTTTTCTGGTGAAATAATGTTAAGGAGACAGGGGTCCATTACTGTTATAACACGCCTTTACAAACTTGCTTTTTAGGAAATAAGTTTTTTGGAGAACAAGTAAAAAAGTATATTTTCAATTTGCTTATGATAACAATTTCTTTCGCTTTTTTTTGGAAATTTTTGAGGGGGTAATAACATAAACTTTTTGTAAATTTTCTTTTGGTTTCTTTTTCACAAAACTGTCTTTTGCAAACACGCCATTTTTATGTAAATAAGCGTGGAAATTGAAAATGTTATCTTTTTTCACTAATACTTAAGTGAAAAGCTGAGAGGAGGCAAGGCAGTTTGTGGATTTGGAGGACAAAAACGACGCACTTAAGAAAATGTAGACATATTGATAAAAAAAGGGCTATATGCTTAGGAACACATGTATGTTTATACATTTATGTACAGGCTTAAACATATGCATTTCAGTATAAAATTATAACATTTTAAAAGTTTTTTTGTGTTTGTGTCAACACATACAAATGTTTAAAATTTTACTGTATTTGCAGACATACATACACACATATGTATACTACCAGCAGCAACAGTAGATATTGTTATTTTTCTCGAGAAAACGTCTTTCAATTTTTCTTTTTATTATCACTGTCGCTATGGAGAAAGGATTGACATACTCATGCTTGTAAATGCATATTAAATAATGTATTTAAGATTGAATTTTTAAAAGCACGTTTTTTATGTAATAATTTTGTTAAAATAAATTTTTATAAATTTCTGGTTGTTTATGAAATGGGGAAGAGTTCAAAATTTCTATTTTAATTACTTGTTGGTGTAGTAAGGAAATACAGTATAGGAAATTATCCAAATTTCACCTAAAATTATTCTTATTTAAATGAAAATCTATGGATTAAATATTTACAACATAAGCACATTTATTAACTTATCAACTATTAATAAAGAACTGAACTAGAACTGAACTAGAACTGAACTAGAACTGAACTAGAACTGAACTAGAACTGAACTAGAACTGAACTAGAACTGAACTAGAACTGAACTAGAACTGAACTAGAACTGAACTAGAACTGAACTAGAACTGAACTAGAACTGAACTAGAACTGAACTAGAACTGAACTAGAACTGAACTAGAACTGAACTAGAAACTGAACTAGAACTGAACTAGAACTGAACTAGAACTGAACTAGAACTGACTAGAACTGAACTAGAACTGAACTAGAACTGAACTAGACTGAACTAGAACTGAACTAGAACTGAACTAGAACTGAACTAGAACTGAACTAGAACTGAACTAGAACTAGAACTGAACTAGAACTGAACTAGAACTGAACTAGAACTGAACTAGAAATAGAACTGAACTAGAACTGAACTAGAACTGAACTAGAACTAGAACTAGAACTGAACTAGAACTGAACTAGAACTGAACTAGAACTGAACTAGAACTGAACTAGAACTGAACTAGAACTGAACTAGAACTGAACTAGAACTGAACTAGAACTGAACCAGAACTGAACTAGAACTGAACTAGAACTGAGCTAGAACTGAACTAGAACTGAACTAGAACTGAACTAGAACTGAACTAGAACTGAACTAGAACTGAACTAGAACTGAACTAGAATGAACTAGAACTGACAGAACTGAACTAGAACTGAACTAGAACTGAACTAGAACTGAACTAGAACTGAACTAGAACTGAACTAGAACTGAACTAGAACTAGAACTGAACTAGAACTGAACTAGAACTGAACTAGAACTGAACTAGAACTGAACTAGAACTGAACTAGAACTGAACTAGAACTGAACTAGAACTGAACTAGAACTGAACTAGAACTGAACTAGAACTGAACTAGAACTGAACTAGAACTGAACTAGAACTGAACTAGAACTGAACTAGAACTGAACTAGAACTGAACTAGAACTGAACAAGATTTGAACTAATTATATGCAAAAGTCATTAAGTATTATAATACAATGAACATTTTCCCTCATCTTTGATAGACCAACAACATAAACCAGCTTCATTCAACTTTGTTTATGTCCCTTACATTATGATATACTATACTGTAAGAAAAACCTTTATCAATATCATGCTTTATTATTTCATATAAAAATGTGCGAAGCTTTAGCTAAAACTCCATTTTAATAACTTTTCACTTTAAATTAAATCTTCACTTTTTAACACATTACCAACACTAAGCCCTTAAGAGCGGCAAATTTCATGTATATTGTTATTTTTACTTTTCCTTATTTCGTTTAAGCAACAATACAATTTTAATTTTAAAAATATATATACAGAAATATAAATATCCAAAGTGCTTGCAAAGCCCAGCCAATGTTCATCCCTTTTTTTTGCTGCTTTAACTGGCTTTTACTTGCAGTATCACTGGTATTTGGCTTTAGTTTAATAAGCTCAAAATAACAAGAGTAGAAGAAAGAAAGAAAAAAGGAACAGAACAGAAAAAATGTCTAACAAAATTACTTCTGTTCTTGACCACAGGATTTAAAAAGACTTTACCCTTGAATTTACTGTTACCAGTTAAAACAGCTCTGCGTATGAGAACCATCTATAGAAGTTGTGAACAATGTTATGTTGTTCATTTTTATATATTTTTAGTAACACCCTTCATTTTCAATTTATATGTTTATAAACCAACAAAAGCCCATTAAAAACATCAACCAGTGTGCACAAGGATACCAGTATTATAATACACACACAAGGATAACAGACACCCACATATTTGGTGGCTATAATGGGACTAAATCATTACTTTGTTTTTTTTTTTTTCACTATAAAAATTTTTGTCAAGGAAGTTAATACAAAGTATTAAAGCGAGGAATAGCAAAAAAATTACAGCTTTAAAAGGATTCCTTGCTTTTTAATGTAACAGACAGGATAAAAGAGACTGGAAAGTTGCTACTGAGAATGCGGTAATTTTTTTTAAATAGTTATATTTTAAATAAATAATTTATTCTCTTAATTAACTTAAACAAATAGGATGTTTTTTTTTTTGAAGAAAAACTTTCATTATTTTAATGAAAGATTTTCATTCCTTTTATGAATTTTTTTTTTTATTTATTTCTTAATGAAAAATTTAATTATTTTTTTAATAAATTAGTAAATTATGTTTTATATAGAATTTTTTTAGAGCACAATACTTAATTTCGTCTTTCAGTAAAGTTGCCATTTGAACTAATTTTACCATTGCCTATCATAGGGCGCCTATACTTTATAAATTTATATATGTTTGTGTTGTCTAAACCACTATTTCCCCCCAGAAAAAAGAGAATTACTAATAAATACTTTAGCAGAGCAACCGAATAAATGTAAAAGGTTAAAAAACCAAATTTTTGTTACAAACAAACCCGTAAAAGTTCTACAAAAACTTTTTCCCCACCAAGCAACAAATATTTGTAATAATAAACTTTTATTTAGCAATAATGTGGTTAAAATAATGTTAAATTGTTGTTTATATCTACAATGAAAAACACCAAAAACAAAAACTATACACCTACAATAATAAATACAACATTAGTGTCCAAAAATAAAACAATAACTATTCTATAAAAGGTAAAAGGTTGTTTAAAGAATCAAATTACATTTTAAAAACAAGTAAGAATTTATAGTTCGGTATGGTAGACCATATGATACCCTATACCATTGATTATGTTAAAAATGTTGATTATTTAAAGTATTTAATAATAATAAAGTATTTAATTTTATTTTTCCTTAGTTCAGAAATATTTTAAACAATTTGTTGACGAAAAAGGGATTTTCTAAATGAAGGGTTATATGGGGACCGGAGGTTAATATAGTCCTATCATATAGTCCTATCCTGTATCATGTTTATAAGTGAATTTTGACCATTAAGTCATTTTCCGATTTTAACCATTTGAAATAGGCTTCGTCCTTGGGTCGTAAGAAGAGTATGTGCCATATTTCATGAAATTATCTGGAAAATTGCTACCTGTATAGTGCGCACAAAGTTTACATGGACAAACAGACAGACAGACGGACAGACATACGGACAGACGGACTGACAGACAGACAGACAGACAGACGGACGGACTTAACTAAATCGACTCAGAAAGTGATTCTGAGCCAATTGATTTACTTTAAGGTGGGTATAGGGCCAATATTTTTGGGTGTTACAAGCATCAGCACAAATGTATAATACCCTCCCCACTATAGTGGTGTAGGGTATAAATACTTTTGTGTAAAAAAATTAATCTAGAATTCATTGAAGTTTAGATTACAAATAAACTTATTTAACAATACATTGTTTTATTGTACATTGTTGTTATTAATACTATTTTCAGTATTAGACAGACTTATATAGTAATTTGTCAACCCTTGTATTAAATTGTTGCTTTTGTAGAGTTTTATTTGATTTAGATTTTTTTTAATTTAATTATAGACAAATATTTCAAATTTCTATTAGTTAGAAGGGTGAAACAAAGTTTACACTATCCCTGTTACGAAGAAGGGATGAAATGAAATAATACATTGATTTGTTTCCTTTTTGAAATCTGCTTAATTTAAGAATCGATATAATTCTTCAGGCATTTGTCAAGCTTTTTGCAAAGAAATTAAAATTGTAAGTTGATATGTTTATTTTAACAAAGGATTTCAAATACATTGTTGTGCTTTACAAATAAATTATTATTCGGAATTTAATCATATTCTATTATATTTCAAACATTACTTTCCAAACTCCCAGGATCCCCCAAATACTAATTTTACTTTGCCCTAAAAACTTAAATATAAAATTTTAAATATTATATATACTTACAAAAAACATTCAACTTCATGGCTGTCTCTCGTATACCATTTCTCACTAGTTCATTGGTGGCTCGACAAGACAAAGCCTTGCCATGATCCTCTCTTGTAGGTGTAATTGTCAGCACTGAGGTGCTAACATTGCCATCTTCAGAAACCTAAAAGAGATAAAACAAACCCCAATTAAGTAAGTTAAAAAAATCTCAATAATATTTAAAATTTTTTAACAAATTCCCTTAAATTACTTACCTTTTGACTATGACCATTTAACTCTACATTGCCCATCCACCAGGTAATTTTTGCGGGTGGCCTAGAGCCAATAGCCTGACATTCGATTTCATATTTACGATCTGCTGACATGGGTTGATTGTTAAATGAGATTTCCACTAATAAAGGACGCACTAAAAATAACAAAAAAAAATCATAAATAAATCACTTTAAATTCTTATTTATAAAAATAGATTTGTTATTTAAAAATATAAAAATATATATAATTATGCATCCATTTCTAGCTTTAATAATTATAATTATTTATTCTCTTTAAAAATCCTACTAAAATAGATAGGTCTGCCTTAAATGTACATTAATTATTAAAACAAATTTTTTTTTAATATATAAACCGCAACAAATGAATTTTTATTACTTCAAGTGTTTTTTTAATAAGCTTATTAAAACTTTGTTGAAAAAATTATATAAAATAAAACAAAACATAAAAAATATTTGAGAGAAAAAATGAAAACCTACAAATCATATGTTAAATACGAACAAAAATTGTGATTAAATAAATGAAAATATATTTATGTCATTGCACACCTTCAATTTTTTTATTTGGTTTAATCAATTTAATTAATTGCAAAGTGAAAAAATTATAATATTATTAACATGATGTATTTGTTGTGCCAACGTACTTGAAAACAGCAGCAAAAATTATTAAAAAGGAAGCACTACTCATGTTTTGCTAATGAACACCAATAAGAACTGAACTAGAACTGAACTGAACTAGAACTAGTTCAACAGAACTAGAACTGTACTAGAACTGACTAGACTGAACTAGAACTGAACTAGAACTGAACTAGAACTGAACTAGAACTGAACTAGAACTGAACTAGAACTGAACTAGAACTGAACTAGAACTGAACTAGAACTGAACTAGAACTGAACTAGAACTGAACTAGAACTGAACTAGAACTGAACTAGAACTGAACTAGAACTGAACTAGAACTGAACTAGAACTGAACTAGAACTGAACTAGAACTGAACTAGAACTGAACTAGAACTGAACTAGAACTGAACTAGAACTGAACTAGAACTGAACTAGAACTGAACTAGAACTGAACTAGAACTGAACTAGAACTGAACTAGAACTGAACTAGAACTGAACTAGAACTGAACTAGAACTGAACTAGAACTGAACTAGAACTGAACTAGAACTGAACTAGAACTGAACTAGAACTGAACTAGAACTGAACTAGAACTGAACTAGAACTGAACTAGAACTGAACTAGAACTGAACTAGAACTGAACTAGAACTGAACTAGAACTGAACTAGAACTGAACTAGAACTGAACTAGAACTGAACTAGAACTGAACTAGAACTGAACTAGAACTGAACTAGAACTGAACTAGAACTGAACTAGAACTGAACTAGAACTGAACTAGAACTGAACTAGAACTGAACTAGAACTGAACTAGAACTGAACTAGAACTGAACTAGAACTGAACTAGAACTAACTGAACTAGAACTGAACTAGAACTGAACTAGAACTGAACTAGAACTGAACTAGAACTGAACTAGAACTGAACTAGAACTGAACTAGAACTGAACTAGAACTGAACTAGAACTGAACTAGAACTGAACTAGAACTGAACTAGAACTGAACTAGAACTGAACTAGAACTGAACTAGAACTGAACTAGAACTGAACTAGAACTGAACTAGAACTGAACTAGAACTGAACTAGAACTGAACTAGAACTGAACTAGAACTGAACTAGAATTGAACTAGAACTGAACTAGAACTGAACTAGAACTGAACTAGAACTGAACTAGAACTGAACTAGAACTGAACTAGAACTGAACTAGAACTGAACTAGAACTGAACTAGAACTGAACTAGAACTGAACTAGAACTGAACTAGAACTGAACTAGAACTGAACTAGAACTGAACTAGAACTGAACTAGAACTGAACTAGAACTGAACTAGAACTGAACTAGAACTGAACTAGAACTGAACTAGAACTGAACTAGAACTGAACTAGAACTGAACTAGAACTGAACTAGAACTGAACTAGAACTGAACTAGAACTGAACTAGAACTGAACTAGAACTGAACTAGAACTGACTAGAACTGAACTAGAACTGAACTAGAACTGAACTAGAACTGAACTAGAAACTGAACTAGAACTGAACTAGAACTGAACTAGAACTGAACTAGAACTGAACTAGAACTGAACTAGAACTGAACTAGAACTGAACTAGAACTGAACTAGAACTGAATTAGATTTGAACTTTGTGTCATTATTTGACTAACCCCTATAAATTGTTCACCCTAACAAATGTTAATTTAAATCTTGTAAATATTATTTTTTGTTTAATTTTTTCCACATTGTTAAAAATTTAAAACGTATATTTTTTCAATAAACCACATCAAATTTCATTTAATATGTTTTGTTTTGTTTTTTTTTTTTTTTACAATAATTTTAGCTGCAACCACATTTTCTCTTTTATTTTTTTAGTGTTAATTTGTTCAATGTTTTTTTTCTCCTTTTGTAAATTTATTTAATGCAATATTTTTAATATTTAATTTGCTATTACAATTATTTTAATTATGCCTTTGAGTACATGTTATAGAAATTAGCTTAGATGCCAAATTGGTTACTTAAAAAAAGTTATTTCGTTATGAAAGTTTGTTATTTGTAGGAAATAATTAATTATTTGTAGTGATTGTTCAGGCTTTAGAATAGAAACAAAAGTTAGTTTAAAGCAATTGCTTTAGCAGTAGTTTAAGGAGTTTTCAAAGTTGCTAAATAATCCTGTTGATTTTTAAACTTTTATGTTTTTTACTGGCAAGAGTGAATAAAATTTATGGACTTAAAATATTTTGCACTTGCAACAGTTCTGTTTACATATGTGTGTGTTCATAATTCCATTTTATTTAAATAGATAATTTGTAATGTTTTCAGGATTATATACTGTCATTTAAATGTTCAATTAATTATGTATTTAAATAAATTTAAAACTCTCTGCACACATATGTATATGAACATGCATTAATATTAAATTTCAAATAGTTTAGTTTATAACAAAACATTTTATAATAATAGAATTATAATTAAAATAAAATCATAAAAATTATAAAAAAAAAACAAATTGAAAAGATTTTTAATGAAATAAATTCTGACTAGCGGTAAAGTGGTTAGTTGAATTGGTTGCATTAAATTAGACACAATTTTAATCTAATTTATGGTGTTATGGGGAATTAAATGGAATTTTTTTAAATAAATTAAAAAAAAATCTGTTGTATAATTTTAAGTAATAAATAGATTTTAAAATTTTGTTGCAAACTTGTTGGAGATGCTTATTTAAGTATTTAATTTCAATTATATAAAAAAATTCAAATTGTTACCAAATTTTTTATAGTTTTTAATTAAAAAAATATTAGATGCCAAATAAATAGTTTGTATTTCTTTAATTGTTGTTAACAAAGTTTTTATTTATTTAAATTTTAACTCATTTTTGGTAACAATTTTTTTAAACAAAATTTCCATAGATAATTTGAAAAAATGCTATAATAAATTCAAATACATGGGAAAACATACACTGTATACTTGCGTTTTTATGAATATGTAATGAGTTGTATTATTTAAAAATTTTTATTGCAACAGAATTTTAGGCTTATATACATCAGCCATATTTTCATAATGAACATTCGCACTCAAAATTTACCCTAATAATTATAATGCTTTTGATCAATACAATTATTATTTGGCGATACTGAAAGTACAGTTTTTCAGCATTTAAAGGTAAGTAGTATATGTGTTTATGTATGTATATGTATGTATTTTTATTAGCATTTAATATTGTTTTAGTTTATTATTTGATATTCATGGAACCTGCTTTTATAGAACTTATTTCTAAAGCCGACACTATGACTGACAAATATTTTATATTTTTGTCAAAAATTAAACTGTTTCATTAGTCCTGGTTATGGATAGTTATTTGAAATATAATGTTTGATTTATTAGGCTTCCTATTAGAAAATTTTTGTCCAATTTCCATGTAGTATATGGTATAGACTATAGTTTAAACCATATGATAGTTTAAAAACTAATTAACAGTTTATAAACTATTCTATAAGTCAGTTCATAGACTAGCCAACATGTTAAACATTAAACTAATCAATACAGTAACTCACAGATAAGTCAAAAGAACAGTCAATGGAAAATAAATAGACCAATATACTAGTCGAGTTACCAGTCAATAGAATACATTGGTCAGTGGACATATACACATGGAGTAGTCCATATATTCTTGTCCATTAGTCAACAGAATAGTCCATTCAAAAGTCAATAGGCTAGTCAATAGACAGGTCATTAACCTAATATATAGAATAGTTTAGAGACAAGTAATCAATAGACTGGTCCAAAGACTAGCAGTTGTACCATTCCACAATGACCAATGTATACAAGAAAATACATAGGTCAGTAGACATATAAATACATGGAATAGTTCCTATATGACTTGTCGATTAGTCAGCAGAATAGTCAATTGACAAGTGAATAGACAGGTCAATAACCAAAGTATAACAAGTAGTCCGACTTTCACGTACACGAAATTCCACCTCCACATTTACGGGTGCTGTGTGAATTCAACACCTTGGTGAGAAATATTATTGTGTCAAAATACTTCAAATCTCTACTTACATATTCGAATTAATAGCGGGTTCTACGCGATATTTCACCTATCCACATAAAAAGTAAAATTTTTTAAAATACTTTTACGAAATTTTTTCTTTAAAATTCCGTTTATTTTGAGCAAACTGAAAATTTTATTTTTTATTTATTATTGACATTTATTTTTTGTTGTGGTAGAATTTTAATTTAGAAGCAGAGTTAAATTTTTTTGTATTGAAAATTCAAACAAATAAAATTTTAGGAATTTTTATAAAACTCTGTATGTCTGGTGAACATTTTAAATGCTCAAATACATGTACATTTTTGTTACTAATACAAATTTAGAGTTAGGTACTTTTTCACTAACACATGCTTAGAGTTAGGTACTGCTGTCAAGGAGTCGGACTACTTGTTATACTTTGTCAATAACCTAATATATAGAATAGTTTAGAGATAAGTCAATATTGCAATCAATGGACTGATCCAAAGACTAGCAGATGTACTAATCCACAATGACCAATGTAGTCGGTTAAATATATTGGTCAGTAGATATATACATGCAATAGTCCATATATAACTTGTCCATTAGTCAACTGACAAGTCAATAGAAGGGTCAATAACATAATATAATTTTGCAAAAGACTATCAGTTGTACTATTCCACAATGCCCAATGTAGTCAATAGAATACATTGGTCAGAAGACATATATTTATATGCAGTAGTCCATATATGACTTGTTCATTAGTCAACAGTATAGTCAATTGACAAGTTAAACAGGCAAGTCAATAGACAGGGCAATAACCTAATATATAGAATAGTTTAGAGACAAGTCTATATTATAATCAATGGCCTGGTCCAAAGACTAGCAGTTGTACTATTCCACAATGATCAATGTAGTCAATAGGATACATTGGTCAGTAGACATATACATGGAGTAGTTCATATATGACTTGTCCTTTACTTAACAGAATAGTCAATAGGCCAAGTCAATAGGCACGTAAATAGACAAGTCAATAGACAGGTCAATAACCTAATGTATAGAATAGTTCAGAGACAAGTCAATATTGTAATTAATGGACTGGTCTAAAGACTAGCAGTTATACTATTCCACAAGCCAGTATATATCTCATTTCATACACTAATTAAATGACTATTCCGGAGAATATTCAATAGGCTAAGTAGTTCATACACCAGCCCACTTAATATCAAATAGAGTAGTCAGACTAATCATATGACAAGGCCGTAGACCAATCAATGGTATATAGTATTCAATACACCAGATCATAGGCTTTTCAAGACTCTAAACAATAGACCAGATCAGACAACAATCAATGTAACAGTCTAGTGTCAAGTCCATAGGATAGTTGATTGGATATTCATATTCTATAGAATAATCAATACTCAATGAACCAGTATATATGCTATTCAATACGCCAGTTCATAGACTATTCAAGGCTCTAAACAATAGATCAGATCAGACAACAATCAATGTAACAGTCTAGTGTCAAGTCCATAGACTAGTTGATTAGATATGCAAGAGACTAGTCCATAAAATAAGGAATACACTGGTTTATATTATAATCAAACGATTAGTACAAGGATTAGTGCAAAGACTTTATCATAGATAAGACAATACATTAGCCTACAGACTAATTAATATAACCGCTCTATAGATTAGTCAAAAGGCAAAAGACTAATTCATAGACTAAACAAGTAAGAGTGTTATATTCGGCTATGCCGAATCTTATATACCCACCATCAAATCACTGCCATATAAATAAACTTTGATATTTTGAATATTTTATTTTTATATATCGATACTAATGTGAACATCAGGGTAATATTTGAAATAGTTCTCTTAATGGGGATTCAACTATTGACAGTGAAGTTTTCGGATTTGACGGTAGGAAGATTTCAGTTCCTTACTTATTTCAAATTTTATAGTTCTACTTATATTTTTAGGCCAGTAATGAACATTAAAGTAATTTTCTTAAAGGGACCTTGTACAGGGTTAGGGTTAATTATGGACCGATCCTCATAAAATATGGTAAAAAGATTTTAGCTTAAAATTAGTTTATGTCGAATTGCATTGCGGTATTCGTATTTTCAGCCAATTAAAGTAATTTTGTTTTAAAGTCATTTTCTGAAGGGGCCTTATATGGGGGATGGTCTATTACAGACCGATCCTCGTAAAATTTTGTAGAACCATCTTGGTTCATACAGGTCATGTTTATAACGAATTTCATCGCTTTACTCATTTTTTAGGCCAATAATGAGCGTTAAATTATTTTTCTGATGGGGACCTTATATGTGGGGGGGGGGTCAATTAAGGACCGATCCACAAAAAATTTGTTTAAGAGAATTTGGATCTGAAAGAACTTACTTGAGTCGAATTTCATTGCTATACCCGTATTTTTACGGGGGGGACCTTATATGGGGGGTCAATTATGGACCGATCCATATAAAATTTGGTGGAAAGATTTTGGCTCCTAAGGTACTTACTTATCTCAAATTTCTTTCCTATACTCGTATTTTTACGCCAATAATGAGCGATAAAGTCATTTTCTGAAGGGAACATTATATGGAGGGTAGGGTAAATTATGGACCGATCCACATAAAATTTGGTAGAGAGATTTTGGCTTGCTTGAAACCTATGTCTGTCGAATTTCATCGCTATATTTGTATGTTTAAGCCAGTAATCAGCATTATAGTCATTTTAAAAAAGGGACCTTATATGAGGGGTAGGGCAAATTGTGGTGCTATTTCCGCCGTAATTCAGAATTTTATTTCGGTAGTCAAAAAATTGACTTATGCGAAATTTTGTGGCATTTGCTTCATAAACAACGAATTTGTGAATGTTTGAAGCTCTTTATACAATATTCCGGGGGGTACATTTGTATGGGGGCTATGTGAAATCGTTGACCGATTTTGCCCATTTTCAATACCAAACATTTCTGATCAATAAAAAATATTTTGGGAAAATTTCATCTCAATATCTCTTTTTTTTGTGGACGCTATCGTGCCAACAACAGACAGACGGACAGACGGACGGACGGACATAGCTAGATCGTCTTAGAATCTTACGAGGTCCCAGAATATATATACTTTATGGGGTCTGTGAACAATATTTCGATGTGTTACACACGGAATGACAAAATCAATATACCCCCCATCTTTTTTGATGGTGGGTATAAAAATAGACTTGTAGTTTTTCATCCATAGACTTAGCAATATACTAGTTCATAAATTATTCCATAGAATTGTCCACGACATCATATGCAAATATTTATTCATTTTTAAAATTATTTAATTTTTCTTTAAATACATACCAAACTGATAAATGTGTAATATGTTTTTATGAAAATTATATCAAAAGCCACCACCATGTCTATTAAATGCTTCCGTTGTATTGCCAAAAATAAAACTGTTCATTAGGACTTATTATGGGAATTTATTTGAAATATAATATATAATTTTTTCACAAATTATCAGGAATTTTGTTATTTAAATAAATGCCTGTAATTGCTCAATAATCTAATAATATAACTAGAATGTTTGCAACTGCATAGCATAACGAGATTATCATATATTTCAGCTTAAGTAAATGTTATAAATCAATTTCTGGAACTAGTTAAATATACTTAAAATTTCTAGAACTTCGCATTCATTTTATTTAATTACCTAGCTATAGAAATTTTTTAAGTCATATTACTTAGAAATTTAGGATACACATTTCCCTACATTAAGGGATAATCTATTAATTTTTCATAATAACTTTTAAATACAAAAATTTTAAGAACAAAAAAAATCCAATTTTTATTGTTTAGTATTAAAAAAAAATATTGCTATTTATGACATCAAATGTCATTAATATGTCACTTTTTAATAATTGCAAGTTATTTTTTAGTAGTTATTTTTTCTTTGCTCTAGTTTGGTTTATGGCTTAAAGGAATTACACAAAAAATTTATTAAAAAAAAACTAATAATTTATATTATAAAGTGACGCTGTCATAGTATATATTAATTATTTAATTAGAAAAAAGTGCAAAAAATAATAATATTTAGTTCACATGTTATAAATCAATTTATAATTGAATAAGTCATTAATACAAAAAAAAAAAACAATTAATTGAATTATTATTTTTTTAATGACATTTTTATTATTTTTTTTGAAAGAAATAAATTTTTCATTATTGTGTTTTAAAATACAAGCTTTTTAATATATTTAATAAAAAAAAAACACTGCCTACTTTTAGTTGCCATTCAAATTAAAATGTCATGTAATTTTGCAAATAGTAGGCGTATGATGTATATATAATTTGGAATTTATTAAATAACACTCATACGTTATGTTTGTATTAACTTTTTACCCTCTATTAATAAATGCTTAATATTATAGTTATTGATGTTTTACTGTAAGTTTTTGTATGAAACATGTGCGTAATAAATCTAAAAGAAACGAATAATATCTTTATGAATTTGGGGTTTACCTTTATATTAGATTGGCTAGCACTATGTAACTCATCGACATACGAAGTGATTTTTCTATATTATCAACTCTTCTAATAATAAAACCAATCATAGAATACTTGAAAGATTTGTTCATAAAATAATCCCAACACTATATCATAGAATAGCCAGCAGACTATTCAATAGACTAGTCAATGTAGTATTTCATAGATTAGTCAATGGAGTAGTCAATATATTATACAATATTGAAAAACTTAAATATAAACTACTTAATAGAATAATCAATAGACTGGGCAAGAGACTAGTCAAACTACTAAATAAATAAACTAGTCCAAAAACTACTAAGTAGACTAGTCAAAAGACTACTAAGAAGACTAGTCAAAAGTGTACTAAGTAGACTAGTCAATGGCCTGAACAATAGTATTGTCAATAGACAAAGCAATAGATTGACAATAGACCAGTTTTAGATTAGTCAAGAGACTAGTCAATGAATTAGTTAATGTACTAGTCAACAAACCGCTATAGTACTAGTCTGTAGACTATTCAATAGATTTGTCAATATACTAGGAAATTGATTGGTTAATATAATTGTCATTAGACTAACAAATAGACTTGACAATAGACTAGTCTAAGGTTAATGGACTAGTAAATAATTATATATACTTTGAATTTACTAAATAACAACTAGTCTGCAGACCAGTAATTGGACAAGGTAATGGACAACAACCAGACAACAGACTAGTCAATGCACTAGTCCGCAGACTGGACAATGTACAAGTCAATATTCAATAGAGTAGTCGGTAGACAAGTCAATGTACTACTCAATAGACTAGTCAACAGGTCAGTCATCAGACTAGTTAGCAGACCATTCATTAGACTAGTCAGCAGACCAGTCATGACAAGGCAATAGACAACAACGGGACAACAGACTAGTCAATGCACTAGACCGCAGACTGGTCAATGTACAAGTTAATAACCAAAAGTCAATATTCAATAGAGTAGTCGGTAGACAAGTCAATGTACTAGTCAACAGACAGTCATCAGGCTAGTTAGCAGACCATTCATTAGACTAGTCAGCAGACCAGTCATGAAAAAATTAGTCTTTTACTAGTAAATGAACTAGTTAATAGAATAGCTAGAAACTAGTCCAATTACTATACAATATACTAGTCATTAGATCAATCAGTAGATAAATTTGTAGTTATACTAGTTTATTGACTACTTTATTACACATATTTATCAGTAGACTATTGCGTAGATAAGTCACTAGGCTACTTGATGAACGATCAACAACTGTACAACAGACTAGTCAATGCACTAGTCCGAAGAATGGCCAATGTACAAGTTAATAACCAAAAGTCAATATTTAATAGAGTAGTCGGTAGACAAGTCAATGTACTAGTCAATAGACTAGTCAACAAACTAGCCATTAGACTTGTCAGTTGACCAGTCAATGGTGATCTATGAGTGATCAATATTCTATTGGCTAGTGAATAAATTAGTCTTTTAGCTATATAGAATAGCTAGACTAGTCAACATATCAGTCATCAGACTAGGTCATTAGGCTACTGCATGAACGATCAACAACGGGACAACAGACTAGTCAATGCACTAGACCGCAGACTGGTCAATGTACAAGTTAATAACCAAAAGTAAATATTCAATAGAGTAGTCGGTAGACAAGTCAATGCACTAGTCAATAGACTAGTCACTAGACTAGTTAGCAGATCATTTATTAGACAAGTCAGCAGACCAGTCATCAGACTAGTTATCTATGAACGATCAATATTCCATTGGCTAATGAATAAATCAGTCTTTCTACTAGTAGATGTACTAGTATATAACATAGTTTATAGACTACAAACTAGTCCAAGTACTTACTATTCAATGGCCTAATCCTTAGACTAATCAGTAGATAAGTATGCACTTTATACTAGTTTATAGACTACTTTATAACGCATATGTATACGTAGACTTTTGTGTAGATATGCCACTAAGCTACTGTATGATCTGACTACCTATTGACTAAAAAGTAAATTTATTACTTAATTGATCATTTTATAAAAATTCTACATAATTTTAAAAGATAAATAATTATACAGCAAAATATTACTTCCCAGAAAACTTATTTCAATTTCTCAAATTTTCTTAATGCGTAATTAATTGGCAAAGAATTTAAAAGTTTGTCGAATTTAAAACAAAAAACGTAAAGAAAATTTAATTTATAATTTTAGAAAAATGCCTTTTGTAAACATTTACTTAGAAATCCCTTAACAAAAACAAAAAATTAAAAAAAATTCAAACTTAATGTATTTTTCTTGTAACTCCTACACAATAAACAATAAAACCCCATTTGTTTGTTATTTAAAGTATTCAACAATTCAAAAACAATTCAACATTTTGTTGACTTTTTCCATTACCTTTATATTTAGGTCCTTGTATTATTTCTTCTTGTTTTTCAGATTTTCGTTTATCAACAAATATTTACTTTTTTCATTGATATCTATACAGCTATTTGTTAAAATGATTATTGTTTTTTTAAAAAAATAATGTTTGTCCACCTTAAAAGCTAAACAACTTTAACAAATAAAATTACCTCAAAATAAATGAATATAAAGTATAAATGTTACTTTTTATACAGCAAATGAATAATATTTGTATAACTAACTATTATTTATTTCGATTATTGTTATTTTTCCCCGTAACACCTTACCTTAAAAACACCTAGCTTTCCCGTAATACGCACACAGGAAAAAGATTGGTTGGAAATCGGTCACAGTTACAATTTTTTGTTCACTATGAAAGAATATTATTTGTAGTCATTAAAAAACAGTACATTTAACATATTTTATATAATTACAATTGAAAAACCAAAAGTGTAATCGAACTATGGTTCGCCTAACTATTATTTCAGTTAATCTATCCAACTTGAGCTTTATAAACGGTTATTTCAATTATGTCTTTTAGCAAGATCGAATTAAATTTATAATTATTTGCTACTACTGTAAATATCAGTACTTATAATCGAAATTTTGTTTACATCTCTTTATTAATGCCAAAAATGTGTTTTTAGTTATGGTATTAAAATAATTCAATTAAAAGTATAGAAAGTTCAGTTATCTTGATAAAATAAAGAATAATTCTGTATTTCCAACCGAAAAATTCGATATTTATTACAATAAAATCTAATTCGGTATTTCCAACCGAATTCAATATACAAATGATTATGTTTACTTGACATTTAAAAATATTTAGTACTAAATTAATAAAAACGAAATAAAAAAGAACAGACATTTAAAAATAAAATAAAAAATTTAAAAAAATTAGAAGTTTTTGCAGATTTTTAATAAAAATTGTAAGTAAATGAAACTGTTTCCGTGTATTTAAATAATATAAAATAAGCATTATACATTTAATTACAGAATGCCAACCGAAAAATCCGCTGCCAAGCCTGGTGATAAGAATCAAGAGAAGAAGGCTTCGGCTTCTACTTCCGCTGCTGGTGGCAAAGAGGAAACTACAGCAAGGCCGGCTCTAGCTAAAAAACCGGCCGCTCCTACCCAGAAAGTTGCCTCTAAGGCTAAGTTAAAACCAAGGATGCGGCCCTCTCCTCAAAGACAAGGACGTTGCTACCAAACCTGGCTCGAAAGTACAAAAGGGTACCTCAAAGGTTAAAGCTGTAGCTTTGCTATAAGGCTTAGACAAATAATATCAACAAACGTATATTTCCGCAGACCTAAGACATTGAAATTCTACCCAGGGATATTTATACCAGCCAGAAATCGCATTGACGCTTAAAATATCATCAATTACATCGATGGTCAAAAGAAGGCTTTTGTTCCTTTGGCCTGTGATTACTTTAAATATTTTACTTTGTTTCTTTTTAATAGAAATATAGACGTAAACCAAAAAATATGTAAATACGTTCCTAAATGCATTAAGTTTTCTGAATTAGTAAGATATGTAACAGAAAATAGTGTATAGAACGTTATATTTAAAATATTACAGTTTTGCGCTATTAATGCATTTATGAACGTATAGGAACGTAGGTTTGAATTTAAAATTAATTTAAAAATAATAAACAATTTTTCAAATAAATATGAAACAATACGTTTAATTTTATTGGTTGCTGATATTGATAGTTTCGGTCCCCATAACCGAATTGTTTTTTTAAATAAGTAGGTATAATGACTACTCACTCAATGACTTCAATCGATAATTCGGTAGTAACAACTTACCTGTGTTCTAAAAACATAGATTTAACAAATGAAATATTCGGTAATTGCAACCAATTTATGTGGTAGTTGTTGTAACCGACCAAATTCGATTGGAAACAAATTCGGTTGCGACAACGAATCTGTTTTCTCTGTGCGTATATAATATTTATTCCATATTTATTTAACAAATGTTGACTTTATTTTTCTCTTTTTCAGAAAACACAAAATAATACATTTCTCTCCTTCTTAAAGATTTCTGCAGTAGGAAGCTATAAAGCTAAATATATGATTGTTACTTCAATATTTTACTATTTGTATACGAAAAAAAAAATAACATATATTTGTATTATCAGATATTGGTTATAAATTTACTAAAAAAAATATTAGTTGTTGTTGTTGGCGTTATTGTTGCCACAGATAAAGTTTTTGGCACAAAACCATAAATAAAGTCAAACAAATTGTTATAACAAAAAAAAAAAAAAACAGAGTGAGAGTAACGAACAAAATATTACGTTATATTGTTACTTATATTTATGTTAGATATAAATACAAAAATATTGTTAAAAAAAAATCGAAACAAGTATAACAACCGAGTTTGCAGGAGTATTGTTTAAGGTTTTTTTTTTATTTATTTAGCTAAATCCCTAGAAATATGCTATGATTTTATACAAAATGCAAGTATTAACTTGGATTTGTTTTTTTATTTTTCCATACTTCGATTTATATTACGTAAGTTTTCCGTTTAAATTATTCTTGTGAAATAAATTTGAATATGAGATTTGTAAAATTTTATATGAAAGTTTTTGCTGAAAATTAAAGGCATTTTTTGAACATCATTTTTAAAATTTCAAAATAAGGTTGTAAGTGATATTTTTTGTTATATTATATTATTGAAAATATTTTTCAGATAACTTGAGTTTCAAATTTTTATTAAACTTTTTTAAGAAAAAAATAATTAATTGTTATTCATTCTGAAGTTATTTTACAATTTATTCCATTTTTTGTCAAACATTCATATGGATGGACGGACATGCAGTCAAATATAATTCGTATTTTAATAGCTTTGGCTTCCTAAAAAACTGTTTCCACTACAGGATATAACATTTTTAAAGCAAGAGAGCGTATGAGTGTTATTTAAAAAATGCATAATTATATATCAATCATACGCCTAGTGATTGTAATATGTTACACAGGGCAATAAAATTTGAAAGTGGAAACTTTGAGATCATAGAATACGTTTGTAAATGACTGACCTATATTGAATACAAATTTAGCCCCAAGATTTCTCCAGCAGAACAGGCTTTACCAAACAGACAGATGGGCAGATGGACATGTAGCCAAATATAATTCGTATTTAAATAGCTTTTGATTCCTTAAAGAAGATTTGCCTGAAATAGATTTGCACTACAGGTTTTTAAAGCATCAGAGCGTATGAGTGCTATTTAAAAAAATTATAGTTATATATTAATCATACGCCCACTGACTGTAATATGTTACACAGGGCAATAGAATTTGTGATAACTATAAAACCAACGTGAACGTTTGTAAAGGACTGACCTATACTAAATACAAAATTTGCCCCAAAATTTCTCCAGCACATCAGGCTTTTCTACACAGACAGATGGGCGGATGGAAATGCAGCCAAATATAATTCGTATTTAAATAGCTTTGCCTTCCTAAAAGAAGATTTGCATGAAATATGTAGATTTGCTATACAGGATAGATTTGCATCAGGGCGTATAAGTGTTGTATAAAAAAATTCCTAATTATATATTAATCATACGCCTAGTGACTGCAATACATAGGGCAATAAAATTTGAAAGTGGAAACTTTGAGGCTAAAGTATACGTTTGTAAAGGACTGAATACAAGTTTTAACCCAAAATTTCTCCAGTACATCAGAGTTTTCAGATAAAGTGTCACAACGATTTAAAAAAACTCCCCATTTGACCATATTTAAGATGTTATAACTGTACGAAGATAACTTTATTTATAACGTTTGTTATATTGTATAAAAGCTCAAGCTATGGCAAACTTAAAATAAAGTTTCAATCTCTATATTCACCATTCAACAAGATACCCGTACTTAAAAACAGGTTGGCTTGAGTTATTTAAGTAAATTTGACTTTGAAATTCCTCGACTAGTTTAACTTTACCAGTCTGTCGACAATATATTTACGAGTGTTAAGAATGATGAATAGAATAGTCTATTCTTCACATTCGCCTGATATTAATTCCATTAGAAATATACCGACTATTCTATTGACTTCCATTATTCTATTGTATACTAGTTTAATGTTTTGTCTATCGACTTATATATTTAACAGTTCATTGACTACTCTTTCGATCAGTCCGTAGACTAGTCAATAAACTGGTCAATAGACTAGTCTATGACTAGGCCTTTGACTAGTCTATTAAACAACTTATGAAGAAGTTTATAAACTAGTCTTTAGTCAATTGACTGCTCAATAAACTGGTCAACATTGTAGTTAATGGATTAGTCTCTTAACTCTACTATCAGCAGGTGTTTTGATACTCTTGATTGTATCATGGAGTAATTTATGGACCTGTCTGGTACGTAGTTCATTGAATAGTAATTTGGTAAGCAGTCTATTGACTGCTCTAAAAATTAGTCTATAGGCTTTTGAATTGACTGTTGTATTGGCTGATCTTTTCATTAGTTTATAGACAAGATATTGACTGGCATATTGACTAGTCAACTGACTAGTATATTGACTATGGAATGTCTTTTATCTGCTCTGATAAGTTTTCTATTAACTAGTCCATTGAGTAGTATATTAATTAGTCTAGTGACTAGTATATTAACTAGTTTATCTGACTAGTCTATTGATTAGCCTCTTGACTAGTTTATTGTCTAAGCTATTGACTAGTCAGTGTATAAACCAATATATACAGTAGTATGGAAATTAGCATCCTTAAGTAGCACATTAAATATAAATCATACACATCCAGCATAAAGATAACAGGTTGAAGTACAAATCGTTTATCATAAATGACTGCTAGACTGTAATGGAATATACATGCATTTGTATCTAAACAAACTTAAAGTTCTGCGGTAAATAGATTGAACATAAAGTTGTTTAAAGTAATTAGTACAGCTGCAAAAATCTAGTCTAAAAACTAACAATGACTGTGCATTTATTTCAAATAATCTTAAGAAATCTCAGTTTTTTTTTTAATAATAGCTTATGTACATTAGACATTCGTGTTCATAACTAGAAAACTAAATAAAAAAAAACAAGTAAAACCAAAAATCATTTCATACTTACAATACAATTCAATTGTTACATTGGTGGAAACATATTTCTTGTGAAAATTGCTCGCCTGACACGTATACACCGCATGCTGGTGTATTCGTGACAAATTTCGTACAACTAATTTGCTATTTATCGTACTAATGCTATCGATGTACGTGTAATCGACAACGCTATTCTGTATTTGTCCATTCATTAGCCAGGTGACGGTGGGTGGTGGTGAACCTAGAAATAAAAGAGAAAGCAGGGTTTTAATGAACAAGTCTTTTTTTTTTGGTAAGATAATAGGAAATTTAATATTTCACTTTAATATTCGGTAATAGTTTAAACAATATGTTTTTGTTTATTGAAATTTTCAATATTTTTATTTAAAATTTTATATAGGTCAAATAATTATACAATTGCTTTTGCCTTATTGCAATTTATATATAATTTTTTGTTAAATTTATTAGGCTTGAAGCATTTATAATTTTCTGAGTATTGTTTACCTTCTTAAATAATTCATTAAAAAAAACTTGTAATATCATTAAATGGAAATAAAAAACGTAAAAGCAAAAAAAAAAAAACCAACAACAAACTAAATAATACAATTAACCTAAAGCAATATTTCAAAAAAAAAAAAAAACATAAAATAACAAAAGAATTTTTATATAGTTTAAGTATTTATAAAAAATACAAAAAAGAATTTTATAATATTTGTTTAAGTTTAGGTAAGAGTATTTATACCATTATATTCAAAACATTTGCATTTTATATGAAAATTTAATGCTGAAGAAAAAAATACTTATATAAGTTTTAAGTCCACTTTTAAAAATAAGCAAATAAACAAATAATAATAATTGATTTATTTTAGTTTACTACAATTGTTTGCATAAATTTTATTGTTTATTTTTTTTGCATAGTTTCAGGCTTTATTTATTTTACGTTTACTACTTATATAGATTTAAAATTTGATTGCTTTTATGCATTTATCAATTATATGTAAAAAATAAACTAATATTGTTTTAGGAAACTTTTTAAAGTATAAATAAAATTTTAGAAAAATTATTAAGTAATGGAAAAAGACTTTTCCAAAATCCCATTCTAGGCCTATAAAACGCAGAGTCTCAAATCTTTCAAAGATTTTTCTTTTTACAAGTGTCTACTTACTTCCCCAAAAATACCTTAAGTGCTTTAAAAAATACACCCATATTTAGCAATATATTATTTATTTATTGCCTACTTTTAGGCTGCTCTATAAAGGACACCATTAAATTACAAATTGTCTAATAAACCTTTGGTATTTTTTATACCCACCATCAAAAAAGATGGGGGGTATATTGGTTTTGTCATTATGTTTGTAACACATTGAAATATTCGTCTAAGACCCATAAAAGTATATATATTCTGGGTCCTTATTAGATTCTAAGACGATCTAGCCGTCTGTCCGTCTGTCTGTCTGTTGAAAACACGATAGAGTCCAAACGGAAGTAGCTACCGAGCTGAAATTTTGCACAGATACTTCTAGTTGATGCAGTTTGTTTGGTATTGAAAATAGGCAATATTGGTCCACAATTTCGCCTAGCCCCCATATAAGGCCCCCTTCAGAAAATGACTTTATCGCTCATAACTTGCTAAGGGAAGAACCAATAGCGGTGAAATTCGGCACAAACATGTTTTATGGGATCCTTAATCCTTTTTAAAATTTTATAAGGATAGGCCCATAATTGACCCTACCCCCCATATAAAGTCCCCTTCAGAAAATTACTTTATCGCCCATAACTGGCTAAGAGAAGCACCAATAGCGGTGAAATTCAGCATAAACATGTTTTATGGGATCCTAAATCTTTTTTTTAAATTTTATAAGGATCGGTCCATAATTGACCCTACCCCCCATATAAAATTCCCTTCAGAAAATTTCTTTATCGCCCATAACTGGCTAAGAGAAGCATCAATAGCGGTGAAATTCGGCACAAACATGTTTTATGGGAACATAAATCTCTTTGTAGAATTTTATAAGGATCGGTCCATAATTGACCCTACCCCCCATATAAAGTCCCCTTCAGAAAATGACTTTATCGCCCATAACTTGCTAAGGGAAGAATCAATAGCGGTGAAATTTGGCACAAACATGTTTTATGGGAACGTAACTCTCTTCGTAGAATTTTATAAGGATCGGTCCATAATTGACCCTACCCCCATACAAAGTCCCCTTCAGAAAATGACTTTGTCGCCCATAACTGGCTAAATTTCACATAAACAAGTTTTGTATGAGTCCCTTAATGGCTCAAAAATGCGACATAAACAATATTTGTATGTACAAAAATCGTTCTAAATTTTAGAAGTATCGATCAATAATTGACTTATGCGGGGTGGGCGTAAAGAGGCGCCTTTAACGCTCATTACTGGCATAAAAATACGGGTAGATATATACAATTCAACATAAGTGTTATGGGAACTGAAATCTTCTTACCGACATTGATGAAGATGGTTCGATAAATGACCACTTCAGTAAAATTACTGAACTCTCAATAGTTGCTTAAAATTACGACTTAAGAACATAATTTATGTACGAAAGTTTATAAACATCGGTCTATAATTGACCCTTATATAAGATTCACTCCAGAGAATCACTTTAACGCTCATGTATGGCTCAAAAGTTCTTCCAAATTACGGTAGTTTTATAGGAACTGGAATTTTTCAACCGAATTTGATGAGGATCGGTCGATAACTCAAACACTCATTTTCGGTTTCCTTCAGATAATTACTTTAAACCCCATGACTGAATTAAAGATACAAGTACAGCTACATTAGATACAAATAATTATTGTATAAACGGACAAGGATAGGTCCATAATTGAATCTACCCTCCATATAACCACTCTTACAAAAAACAGTTTATTGTTATAAATATTGGATCAAACAAAATTAATATTTTTAATTCGAAAGAGCACGGTCCATGCTTAAGCCCTTATTAAATTCCCTCTTCCAAATATTTCCCTGATGTTCATAATAATATCGACATATGATTCAACATAGATCGATAATATCAAAGTTTATTTATAAGGATGATTTGATGGTGGGTATATAAGATTCGGCATGGCCGAATATAATACTCTTACTTGTTTACTCTGCAGCAGTTTTTTCAGAAAAAAATTCATATTAAATTGTAGTCTATTAATTGAGCAATAAATTCTATACTTTTTTTTTCTACTTCGCCTATAAAAAAGCAATTGTAATACAATACTATTGTTTTTTTTTCGTTTGCTAGTAGTTTTTGTTTATTATATTTGTTATAATTGCGTGTTAAGTGTAACGAATGTAATTACTTAATAATGTTGGTTTCTTTCTCTTTTTTTAAGAATTTTATTAAATTAAGTTATTGGCAGAATAACTAAATTTAAACCAAAGATTATGAGTTTTGTTATTGAGCTTGTTAGACATTAAAATTAATGTTCAGTGACCCTTAAAATTAGAGCCTAATAAGGAAATTGTAGGAATAATAAAGGAATATTGTAGAATTTAAAATATGATAGTTCAGCTGATTTTTTTAAACAAAAGCTTTAAGAAAGTTTTTCAAACAAAAGCCTTTTTCAATAAAAAAGATTTTTCAATGAAAAAAAGTGGTTTCTTCAGGAAAAACTTTTTTCAAAGGAAAAGTTTTTTTTCAAAGAAAAAGCTTTTTTTCAAAGAAAAAGATTTTTTTTAAAGAAAAAGCTTTTTTCAAAGAAAAAGCTTTATCAAAGAAAATGCTTCTTTCTTAGAAGTTTTTCATAAGAAAAAGCTTTTTTCAGAGAAGAGCTTTTATTTCAGAATTTGACATTTCTCTCGGAAAGAGCCTATTCATAAAAGAAAATAAAAAGTATTTCTTCTAAAATGTCACCTGAGGTAAAGTCTTTTGGTGAAAAGCATCTTCAAAATTAAGCTTTTTGCTATGAAAAAATATTTTGTAACTTACAAGCTTTCCGCAAAAGCTTTATTTTAGGAAATTTTCATAGAAAATCTAAGTTTTCATAGAAAATGCAAATTTTCACAGAAAATGTAAAACTTCATAGAAAATGTAAATTTTCGTAGAAAATGTAAATTTTCGTAGAAAATGTAAATTTTCGTAGAAAATGTAAATTTTCGTAGAAAATGTAAATTTTCGTAGAAAATGTAAATTTTCGTAGAAAATGTAAATCTTCGTAGAAATAGTAAATTTTCACAGAAAATGTAAATTTACATAGAAAATTTTAATTTTCATAGAAAATGTAAATTTTCATAGAGAATGTAAATTTTCATAGAAAATTTAAATTTTATAGAAAATGTAAATTTCATAGAAAATGTAAATTTTCATAGAAAATGTAAATTTTCATAGAAAATGTAAATTTTCATAGAAAATGTAAATTTTCATAGAAAATGTAAATTTTCATAGAAAATGTAAATTTTCATAGAAAATGTAAATTTTCATAGAAAATGTAAATTTTCATAGAAAATGTAAATTTTCATAGAAAATGTAAATTTTCATAGAAAATGTAAATTTTCATAGAAAATGTCAATTTTCATAGAAAATGTCAATTTTCATAAAAAATTAAAATTTTCATAGAAAACAAGTAGGAAATTATAATCGGACATGGCCGACCATATGATTAGATTAGAGAGGGCCCTAAGCACTGCGACCCTGTTTTGGATCTTTTGTGCAGCGTAACAGGTTTAATTCACGTATGAAAATAACGGGTTTGATTGGTGAGAGTTTGAATATATCTTTCGGTACTAGTGGTGCAGCACCTAAGATTCTTTCTCGACGAGTCTTTAGTGTTGAATAATTGCACAATATGTGTTCAGATATGGCGCTTCCTAGAATGAATTGATGATATCTAAGACCACAGTGTCCCGTGAGAAGTCCCGTTAGTATTCTGAGATCACTTTTGTTAAGCGATAGCAACTTGTGGGATTTTCCCCTTGTGGCGTGTAAATTCAGATTCGACCCACGATTCGCAGCTTTCTCTGACGTATCCTTGTGGGATATCAAAGAATGGTTCAGACCCAATAGGTGGGCGATGATCACCTCCATTTGCCAAGCAATCCGCCCGTTCGTTCCCAGAATGTTAATTTTTTATGTTTACTCAGTTCGTTTAATGATATTACACAGTCCATTACAACAGCCAACTTAACTTCATAAAGGATTCTTCATGGATATTGCCTTCTGGAAGTTAGGATCACAAATGCCCGCTCCAGTATCACAATCTATGTGATTGAACCCGACAGTAAACCAAACTTGATCAGTACTTTGCTGCCACCATGTTTGATTGGCCCATTGATTCCAGTCAGGTATCATAACCTCGAAGTAACGTTTAAAAACCAATATTGGTGACTCACAATCATAAACGTGGATTTATAGGTCGTTGATGAATAACTTGTCTCTTCCAGGTCACCTGTTTTTAGACTGGCCTCATCTTTAAAAAGAATATCCACTGATGGTATGTGAAGAATAGCCCCTATGTCACATGTAGGAGCCATTAGAACAAGGCCCCATTATAGAGACCATATGATACCCTTCACCAATATATTTTAATAGTTAATTGTTTTTTACCTTAATATGGGTCTAGGGTTATATTTGGGCTGATTCGAAGAAGGAATTTATGTCTGTATAAAAGTTATTTATGCTAATTTTCATATTGATTATGTTTAATGGACGTAGAAATCTGAACACGATTTTGTAGAGGCTTTTGTGCAAATGAGACTATATCAGTATAAAAATCATTTTCAAACATTTTTGATTCGTCCTTGGGCTGAAAAATATGTATGTATCGAAATAACTTGAAAATTGCGGCGTGTAGCTTGAACACAAGGTTTGCATGGACAGTCGGACAGACGAATGATAATGTCTTAATTGATTCAGATCGATCGATCTGAGTCGATCGGTATACTTTAAGGTGGGTGTAGGAAATTAACACAAACCCATTATCCCCTCCCCACTATTCTCCTGCTATCGAAAGGTCATCAAATGGCAACATTTTAATGACACAAGTCAATATAATAAAATATCCCTTACACCTCACATCTCAATTTAACGTCATGGTGACAATATAATATCCAAACAATGTTGTTTAATTTTTTTCTATTACCTTGCAAATCATTAAATTTTCTCCATTTAACATTATTATGATTTTTTCTAATGACTATTATTTTATTTTTATTCTACAACAAAAAAAATGGAAATAACATTCACAAAATAGTAATAAACTAAGAAGACATAAAAAAAGTTGTGTTTTGTTGAAATTCATTGGCAGTATTTTCTACAATTTCGTATTAGACACATAAACTTTATTACCTGTTTTAGTCAAGTTCACATATTAGGACGAGCGAACGTAAACAAAATCAATTACTATGTTTTTTTTTTCATTTAAAGGAAGTTAATATAATCTATGTATGTAAGGGTAAGTATGTAAGGTAGTAAAAACACACGTGTATGTTTTAGATTTATATACAATGATATATTTTATATACTTATGCATGTTTCAAACAATATATAATTTTATTTCTTTTTTAGTTGTTTTTGTTAAGCTTTTTGTGGAACACGTTTTAAACAAAAATGTTAGATTTTTAGACAAGCCAGACAATAAAAGCAAAACAAATAAAAAAAAAATCGTATAGAAAGTTAAAAAAATTTAGATTGATTGATAATAAATAATTTAAACAATTTCGTTTTCTATTTTTTTTTTGTTGTTCAATGTTTTAATAGAATGTCAGTCAGTTGATAGAAAAATAGCTAAATGAGTGGGAAAATTGTTTAAATTTTCTTTTTGTTTTCTACTACTTTGTCTTTGAGTTTAAATTGAAAATCTAAAATTTTTCTCTTCAAAATATTTGAGTGACAATAGCAATTAATTAAGGAATTTTGTGTAATAAAAAATTTCAAAGACATGTTATTTTTATTAATTAAGGTAATTAAAAAAAGGGTTTGTTGTCGACAAAAGAATATAACAGCTGCTAGTTTAAGTTTTAATTAAATTATTAAATTTTAATGGTTAGATAATTAGCTGCAAATGGGGGGTAGTTATTAAAGTTATAATTTTAACGGTAAATATATTCACACATTTGGTAAATGTCTTTAATTAATATTTTGTTTTTTTTAATTATTATGCAATCATGAATTGACTATTACCTCAATGAATTTGTCTTAGTTCTTTTAGCGATGACCCAAAAAAAATTTTGTTCTGAATACATTCAAATAAACTTTTGGAGTACATTTAACTTCGTCCACGTAAGTTTGAAACTGAAGAAAGTATTTTACTAAATTTATGATAAAAACAAATACGCTATTTTCTATTCATCCTTCTCAAAATTAACCTTCACATGTGGCCTTTATCTCAAGTGACAATTCTACTAAAAATAGCTGAAATCAACAAACAATATAGCCCATATAGTTTATTAAAGACTTGCTGCATTCGCCTGTCCGCCCATTTTATCAAACCACATGTTGTGCTTTTGAAGCTAAACCTAACAGTGTCCAACCGTCCATGTAAACCTTTGAGTAAACCTCCAGTTGCATATTGGCAAACTATAAATGAAAATCTTTATGTATACTGGTTTAACTAGATTTATTATATGAGGCGTTGTTCATCTAGCCATGTAAATAGTGTAATGAAAAGGTTGATGATGATTTTATAATTACCGATTTTCAAATAAAATCGATTTATGATTTGAAGATTGCTATAGCTTTTCACTTGTTGGTCGGTCAGTTACATAAGCTCGAGCGACATACAGTTAAAAAATCCAAGAATTTTAATTCCAATTATATTAAATTAGTAATTTTTCAAACAATATTATGTAAAAGAAACTTTTGTGTCAAATCATTTTTGGTAAAAGCTTTTCATGTCAAAGCTTTTTATGTCGAAGCTATTTTTGTTAAAGCTTTTCATGTCGAAGCTACTTTAGTCAAAGTTTTATATATGAAGCTTTTTTTAGTAAAAGCTTTTTATTTTTTATATCGTAGCCTTTTTTTGTATATGATTTTCATGTATAAGCTCCTTTGGTAAGGTTTTTTTATGTTGCAGTTTTTTTAAAAATGCTTTTCATGTCGAAGCTTTTTTAGTAAAATATTTTTATGACGAAGCTTTTTTGTTAAAAGCTTTTCAAGTTGAAGTTCTATGTAGAAGTTTTTTTAGTAAAAGCGGTTATCTTTTACAACGTTTAAATGAATGACCTAAAAATGTTACTATAAATTATAATTTGAAAGTACTTTTCTTTACAAGCTTTAGTGGGGATGTTTGTAACGCACAATAATATTGATCTTATACACACCTTAAAGTATATCAATTTGCTTACAATCATTTTCTGAGTCGATTTAGCTATGTCCGTCCGTCTGTCCATGTAAACCTGGTAATAAAACTACAAGTCGCAATTTTTAAAATAATTCAATGGAATTTGCTACATAATCTTTTAATGTCTGAAGTCGATTGAAAATGTTTAAGATCGCTCTATTATTTCACCTAGCCCCCATACAACTGAATCTCCGAAAAGGGCTTTTAAACTTTGTAATCAAACTATAGGTCGCAATTTTGAAGATAATTCAATGAAATTTAGCACATGATATTCTACTGTATCGGAGAAGAAGCCTATTGAAAATGGTTAACATCGGTCCGTTATTTCAACTAGCCCCCATACAACTTAACCCGCCGAATAGGGCTTTTAAGTTCATAATTATGTTTGTTCACAAAAAGCTGCAAAGCCAAGTTCTATACTAGCCTTGATGACCCTCATGAATTTTATAATTATAGGGCCTCAATAGACCCTAGCCGCTATATGAAAACTAAATCATATTTATTTTTATAACAGGTGTAGGGTATTATATGGTCGACCTAGCCCGACTATTTGATGAAAGGTTTTTTATCAGTACTTATGACAAATCTTTTTATAAGGTTTTTTGAAAAAAAGTTTTATAAGCATTTTTTATAAATTTTTTTATAAAAGTTTTACGAACTTTTTTGATAAAAGCTTTTTACGGACGATTTTGATTAAAGCTTTTTACGAACTTTTGGCAAAATATTTTTACAATCTTTTTTGATAAAAGAGTTTTACAAGCTTTTTCGATAAAAGCTTTTTTGATAAAAGCTTTTTGCATGCTGTTTTTATAAAAGCTTTTTTGATAAAAGCTTTTTACAAGCTTTTTTCATAAAAGCTTTTTATAATCTTTTTTCATAAAATCTGTTTACAATAATTTTTGTAGGCTTTTACAAGCTTCATGTTCTAAATATGTTTACTTAACAAAATATTTTTCTCAGGCTTTTTTGTAAGAGATTTTTACAAATTTCATTGATAAAAGCATTTTTAAAGCCTTACTTTTTAAAGTTGTTTTTTGGTAAAATACTGTTATGAACTTTTAAATTGTTGGTCCAACAATCACAGACTATTTAATCTTATTTATTTATTCATCAGAGGCCTTATTCATAGACAAATTTTTAATTTATTTCAGGTTTATATAACAAATTTTGTATGGAAATTTTGTTTTATGAAACTCTTATAATATACAATACGAATTTGTTTATGAATAAGTGTGTAGAAATATTTCCATATAATAATTTTTTATAAATAATAAATAATTAATCCAATAGACATTAACCAAGAAGTGCTCTCAATACTAACTTTTGCTACAATCTCTTATTTACCTCTACCCTCAAGTGTTTTTACAAATAGTTGAATCATATTAAAAATTCAATAATGACAACTTCAAAAGCTATTCAGACAGTTTAAGTACTATTTTAATTTAAGCGTTAAATAAAAAAAAAAACACAAAGCATAACTCTGTACATTGAGAAATAATTGTAATAATTGTGTAAAAAATACTCCGAAGTATTTTGGTTAAAATTAAAAAAATAACAATAATTTTAACTAGGTTATTGGAGCACACTTAATGCATACTATAGTTAAACATAACACAAATTTTAATAAAATTAATTTCATATTTTATTCAAAAAAAATTATGAAATGCACGCAAACTTTTATAATAAAAACACACAGCTAACAAAAGATGTGTAGAGAAAAAAATTCACTACTATAAAATTGTTTTTTCTTTAAATTCCCTGCTTCTAATTGTTAAAATAACTTGTGACATTAAAAGCAAGAATAAAGAGGGCAACACAAAATGAAAAGAACTGAAAAAAGAAGAAATTTTCCAACATTGACAACGCTAGTGCTATGTAAAAGTCAATATTTGTAGACACGCAAGAAAGCTAAATTAAAATTTCAATATTTACATACACAAATACATAAAGTTTAACAAAAGATTAAAACCTGAACCAAAGAAGCGGAGTCAGGAGGATGTGTGTGTGCACATGTAAATGTATAGGCTTTAACAATAACAGTCTAACTCAAAAATCAAACTTTAGAAATTAGTTAGTTAGTTAGTTAGTTAGTAGTTAGTTAGTTAGTTAGTTAGTTAGTTAGTAGTTAGTTAGTTAGTTAGTAGTTAGTTAGTTAGTTAGTTAGTTAGTTAGTTAGTTAGTTAGTTAGTTAGTTAGTAGTTAGTTAGTTAGTTAGTTAGTTAGTAGTTAGTAGTTAGTTAGTTAGTTAGTTAGTTAGTAGTTAGTTAGTTAGTAGTAGTTAGTTAGTTAGTAGTTAGTTAGTTAGTTAGTTAGTTAGTTAGTTAGTTAGTTAGTTAGTAGTTAGTTAGTTAGTTAGTTAGTTAGTAGTTAGTTAGTAGTAGTTAGTTAGTTAGTTAGTTAGTTAGTTAGTTAGTTAGTTAGTAGTAGTTAGTTAGTTAGTTAGTTAGTTAGTTTAAGTTAGTTAGTTAGTTAGTTAGTTAGTAGTTAGTTAGTTAGTTAGTTAGTTAGTTAGTTAGTAGTTAGTAGTTAGTAGTAGTTAGTTAGTTAGTTAGTTAGTAGTTAGTTAGTTAGTAGTTAGTTAGTTAGTTAGTTAGTTAGTTGTTAGTTAGTTAGTTAGTTAGTTAGTTAGTTAGTTAGTTAGTTAGTTAGTTAGTTAGTTAGTTAGTTAGTTAGTTAGTTAGTTAGTTAGTTTAGTTAGTTAGGTTAGTTAGTTAGTTAGTTAGTAGTTAGTTAGTTAGTTAGTTAGTTAGTTAGTTAGTTAGTTAGTAGTTAGTTAGTTAGTTAGTTAGTTTTAGTTAGTTAGTTAGTTAGTTAGTTAGTTAGTTAGTTAGTTAGTTAGTTAGTTAGTTAGTTAGTTAGTTAGTTAGTTAGTTAGTTAGTAGTAGTTAGTTAGTTAGTTAGTTAGTTAGTTAGTTAGTTAGTTAGTTAGTTAGTTAGTTAGTTAGTTAGTTAGTTAGTTAGTTAGTTAGTTAGTAGTTAGTTAGTTAGTTAGTAGTTAGTTAGTTAGTTAGTTAGTTAGTTAGTTAGTTAGTTAGTAGTTAGTAGTTAGTTAGTTAGTTAGTTAGTTAGTTAGTTAGTTAGTAGTTAGTTAGTAGTTAGTTAGTAGTTAGTTAGTTAGTTAGTTAGTTAGTTAGTTAGTTAGTTAGTTAGTTAGTTAGTTAGTTAGTTAGTTAGTTAGTTAGTTAGTAGTTAGTTAGTTAGTAGTTAGTTAGTTAGTTAGTTAGTTAGTTAGTTAGTTAGTTAGTTAGTTAGTTAGTTAGTTAGTTAGTTAGTTAGTAGTTAGTTAGTTAGTTAGTTAGTTAGTTAGTTAGTTAGTTAGTTAGTTAGTTAGTTAGTTAGTTAGTTAGTTAGTTAGTTAGTTAGTTAGTTAGTTAGTTAGTAGTTAGTTAGTTAGTTAGTTAGTTAGTTAGTTAGTTAGTTAGTTAGTTAGTTAGTTAGTTAGTTAGTTAGTTAGTTAGTTAGTTAGTTAGTTAGTTAGTTAGTTAGTTAGTTAGTTAGTTAGTTAGTTAGTTAGTTAGTTAGTAGTTAGTTAGTTAGTTAGTTAGTTAGTTAGTTAGTAGTTAGTTAGTTAGTTAGTTAGTTAGTTAGTTAGTAGTTAGTTAGTTAGTTAGTTAGTTAGTTAGTTAGTTAGTTAGTTAGTTAGTTAGTTAGTTAGTTAGTTAGTTAGTTAGTTAGTTAGTTAGTTAGTTAGTTAGTTAGTTAGTTAGTTAGTAGTAGTTACAACACTACCAACCCCTTTAAGTTATCATTACAACTTTTGCATATTTCGTTATTAAATTGACTTAGCTGTTTATGCATGCTACCACAGATATCAGGAGAGAGTTCACAGAGTGGGTTTTTAAACAAAGAGGTGTTTTTTTTCGAAATGATTTAAGAAATAATTTAAATTTATGTGTTAAATACACGCACTACTGCAACGTGTACAAAGAACTTGAAACGTCATATAGAAATGATAATAAACACTGAGATTTGCTGTTTGTTTGTGTGGGTAAATATTAGAAAAAAAGGGGTAAATTTAAACAACAATATGAGCAACAATGTAAATATGGCCATTAGCAGAATGACAGAAAACGCCTTCGTTAATTAATTATATTCATATTTAGAATATTTATGTTGTGTTTGTTGGTTTTTGTTTTAATAGAATAAAAAACAAATATGTAAGAGATTTTTTGATTAATAGGGTGTATGAGTGATATTTGTTTGTTTTTTTAAATTAAATATTGCGCATACGTAAATATAGAAAAAGCGTTTTAGTACTTAGAAATTTGTAGTTTTGATTTTAGTGAAAGAATTTCTGACACTCTTCAATAACTTTCTTATATATAAAAATATTTTATTCAATAGTTCATTGTTTCCGCCTATGAATTGACCTAGATTGATTCATTGTTTACACATTTTGTTAAATTTTATCAAAATTATAATAAAATTAACATAATCAAATAAACTAAAAACTCTTTATAAAAAAGTAAAAACTTTTTGTTTCCTTTTTACAAACCTTCTCTAAAGCTTATGTTTTCTTTACATTTTCATTTGCTTATTTTGCTTTAACATATTTAACAAATTATTTCCTTTCGAACTTTTACAAAAGTGTCCTACACAAAAATTTACTTTATACTCAAGAATAAAAGCTACAAAACTAAGTTGTAAATTAATACAAAGTATCAAATGCAATAAGAAAAGAAAAGACCATCCTCTTCAAGTACTTGATATTAAGAACCAAAAAAAAAAATAAATAAATAAATAAAAAGTCCACAAATAACTATGTAGGACATTTTTTGGTTTTCCCTTTGCCTTAATAAAAAAACTTTTCTTTTTTTATAGTTATTGTTTAAAATTTTTATTTAAAGTTAAATTTTTGTATATTGTGTGTATTTTATTAGTTTTATAGTCTTTTTTGTTTTTTTTTGGTTTTGCTGGTCTGTTGGCAACAAAATTACATTTTGAGGTTAGTTTCTGGGCAAATTGTTAACAGCGAAAAACTATGGCCGTCTGTTGTGCAAAAGAAAAACAGGCCTTAAAAAAATGTAAGTAAGTATGAAAATAGTAGTTATAGTTTTGCTAATAAAACTTAACGAACTGCAATCAAGTCATAAGACAACATACAGTGGGGCATACATAATTGGAATCTAGATAAAACAGGCGAATAATTTTTGGACTAATTAAGTTTCAGAACGGATGTGATTTTTTTAACTAATAACGTATCTTCTTTTGTTCTAAAAGCTTTTTTATTGCAAGTTTTTTATAAGTTTTTTGTTAAAAAGGTTTTTATAAGATTTTTTGTTAACAGCTTTTTATAAGATTTTTCTTAAAAACTGTTTATAAGCTATTTGCTAAAAAAGCTTATAAACTGTTTATAAACTTATAAGCTGTTTTTAAACTTTTCAGTTAAAAGCTGTTTATACGATTTTTTGATAAAAGCTTCTAAGAAATTTTTGGTTAAAAGCTTTTTGCAAGCATTTTTGTCAAAATATGTTTATACGCTTTTTTGTTCAAAACTTTTTATAAACTTGTTAACAGAAGAGTATGAGCTTTTTGTTAAAAGCTTTTTATAAGCTTAAAAAATGCTTAAAACTTTTATTTAAAAGCGGTTTATAAACTTTTCAGTAAAAAGCTGTTTATAAGTTTTGTAGTTAAAAGCTGTTTATAAGATTTTTTAAGAAAAGCTTTTAAGACATTTTTAGTTAAAAGCTTTTTGTAAGCATTTTTGTCAAAATATTTGTGTAAGCATATTGTTCAAAACTTTTTATAAGCTTTTTTGTTAAAAGTTTTTTTATAAGCTTTTTTTCTTAAAAGTTCATTATAAGTTTTTTATTAAAAGCTTTTTATAAGCTTTTTGTTAAAAGCTTTTTATAAGCTTTTTTGTTAAAATCTTTTTACAAGCTATTTATAAGCTGTTTTTGTTAAAAAGGTTTTTATAAGATTTTTTGTTACAAGCTTTTTATAAGATTTTTCTTAAAAACTGTTTATAAGCTTTTTACAAAAAGGCTTAACAAAAATTCTTAAAACTTTTAGTTAAAAGCTGTTTATAAACTTTTCAGTTAAAAGTTGTTTATACGTTTGGTTAAAAGCGTTTTGCAAGCATTTTTGTCAAAATATGTTTATAAGCTTTTTTGTTCAAAACTTTTTGTAAACTTGTTAACAGAAGAGTATAAGCTTTTTGTTAAAAGCTTTTTAAATGCTTAAAACTTTTAGTTAAAAGCGGTTTATAAGATTTTTTATAGGATTTTATAAGATTTTTTGTTTACAGCTTTTTATAAGATTTTTTCTTAAAAACTGTTTCTAAGCTTTTTACTTAAAAGCTTAACAAAAATGCTTAAAACTTTTAGTTAAAAGCTGTTTATAAACTTTTCAGTTAAAAGCTGTTTATAAGATTTTTTAAGAAATTTTAAGAAATTTTTGGTTAAAAACTTTTTTCAAGCATTTTTGTCAAAATAAGCTTTTTTGTTCAAAACTTCTTATAAGCTTTTTGTTAACAGAATTGTATAAGCTTTTTTGTTAAAAGCTTTTTATAAGCTTTTTTTGTTAAAAGCTTTTCATAAGCTCTTTTATTAAAAGCCTTTTTAAGCTTTTTATAAGCTTTTTTGCTAAAAGCTACTTTATAGAGCTTTCGTGGAAACAATTAAAATGTAAAGTTTAATCTTTAAATAACTTCAAAGCTTTAATCAAAAAATGCTTGTGTACTAAACGTATTATCTTTTTGGGTGTTTGTAGTGTTCTTCCCAATAAAAAGGCAATTGCTGACCCACTGTGCAACATAATATGCGAATATTTACAAACATTAGAAATAAAAATTTCAGGAAACAGAATGTTACCACAAAACCAGGCCATAGTAACAATAGTATTAATAAAATAAAGTAATTTTCTATAAGGCTTTTTCTTTAATTTTTAGTGCAGCAAAAGAAACCAGAAACCATGAAAGTTGCATTATGCTGTGTAGACGATTGAAAAGGTACTCTACAATTGGTTAAAGCGCTATAAAATATTTAAAATATAATATTTCTCTCAACAGTCTAAGATCCAGATACGGAACCCTTTTTAAAAAGAATAGTTTTTATGCAGAAAACATCATATGAAGCTTTAAGACAGCACTTTTTTTTATCAAAGTTTATTTTAAAGCACATATTTTACATAACTTTTTTCCTTACCAGAGTACTCTTCCCTTTTTAAGTACTTAACTTCCAAATCCTTTTAAAGCCTAACAGCAGTAATGTAATAATTTAATTTTGTTCTATTTTGAGATTCTTTCAATTTCAATTTCCTATTCTATACTTTTCATAAAGCCCCCCAAATGCTTTAGAGCTTAAACTTATAGGGTATTTATTTTCTGAAATATAGTTATACCAAATTAAAACCTAAAAGTAAATTTAAAGTAGAATTATTTGCCAACCATAAGTGCATTATTATCATTATTTTTATTGGTAATAACACGCCATAGTTGAATCACTATAATTGCCATGATTGTGTATGATGTCTATATATCAAAGGGAATTTATAAAACTTTTCGTTTTTTTTTTTTTGGCACAGGGAAACAGGTGAAACAAAAAAGGGGTAATAAATCAATTCTTGGTAGAAAGACAAGTTAAATAAAGGGGAAATTTTTGGTTAAACTAAGTAGCATGTATTTCGTAAAGAAAATAAAAAAAATAGAAATTGTTTATAAAATTAATTTTTTATGGTTTAGTAGCCAGACATTAAGTGACCCTTTTTTAATATTAAGAAAAAAGTTTTTCTTTTAAAATATCTAGTATTGACATTTGGTTTCATTGTGTTAATTTGTTAGCAATTTTATGTCTAGGCATTGGTTAATTCAGAAGCAAAAAAAAAAAGAAATTCCCTATATTTTAAAATTCCAAAGGTTTTGTTTTAACATTTTTAAAATGTCTGCATTTTTTTGCTTATGTTTGCCTTTTTTCTCTACTTTTATCAAATGACCCTGAACGGTTGTTTTGATTTAAAAATATAAATTTTTTTATATTCATTCCACTTACCACCAGAAACCACACATATCACCTCCAGACTACCACCCTCTTCATAGGGACCAGCACGTGAATCAATGACATCACGACGTTCGTTTAGTATTATGGGCAGTTGAGGTGGTACTAGAAAAAAAGCACAAGGAAAAGAGTTATTATTTGTTAAACTGTTTAAAGTAAATATGTATGCATTTACAACTATTAATAATAATTAAAGGTAATTTTAAAATAAGAATGAAAACAATAAAAATATCAGCGATTTCTATACATAAACACAGTTAAAATTTTTTTTTAATAAAAATCTTGTTTTAGAGTAAAAGTTTATAAAAAAGTTATACAAACTTTTATATGAAAGTATTTTAGAATGTTTTCTATCGAAAAGCTTTTAATCAAAAAGCTTTTATATGCAAGCCTTTTATGAAAAAGCTTTTATATGAAATCTTTTTATCAAAAAGATTTTATGTGAAAGCTTTTTATTAAAAAGCTTTTATGTGAAAGCTCTTTATTAAAAAGATTTTATGTGAAAGCTTTTTATTAAAAAGCTTTTATGTGAAAGCATTTTGTCAAAAAGCTGTAATGTAAAAGCTTTTTATCAAAAAGCCTTTATGTGAAAGCTTTTTATTAAAAAGCTTTATATGAAAGGTTTTAATTAAAAAGATTTTGTGTGAAAGCTTTTTTGTGCGAGCTTTTATGTAAAAGCTTTTTGGTGAAAGCTTTTATGTTAAAGCTTTTTATCAAAAAGCTTTAACATAAGCTTTTACTTCTATCCAAAAAATTAAATGTATATGAATACTTTCTATATAGCCATGTTTAATTGTAAGATTTGTAAAAAAGCATTAACGTTAGAGCTTTCTACAAAAAGCTTTTATGTCAAACCTTTCTATCTAAAAAAGACTTTATTAAAAAATCCTTTAAGGGAAATTTTTTTATCAAAACATATGCTATAAAAGCTTTCTTGTAATTAAATGTTTACTAAAAAGCTTTTATGTGTGAAAGCTTTTTATAAAAGGAATTTATCTGAAAACTATTTTAATTTTTTTCTATTAATAGCTATGAGCTTTAAAAAATTAAAAGTCCTTTTGGAAAACTTGCTATTAAACATCATATTGTGAGAGCTTTCATAATGTTTTTTGTGAGAGCTTTGCAAGATTAAGTTTTATGTTGAAGAATTATTTTAAAAAGACATTTTCGTAAAATCACGCCCTGAAAAACTTTTTGCTGATAAAATATTTTTTATAAATACATATTTCAATGAAAATCATTAAAATATTTATTAAAAGGGTTTTCGGAAATTATTTTTATTTGATTGGAAGCTTTTATTATGAAAAATTTTTTACAACGCGGTTTTTATAAAATATAAATTTATTTCTATAAAAGGCATTGTTAGATTGATTCATGCTAGACTGATTTCATTAGAAACCCCTTTAATTAAAAAATAATTTATCGAATATCATTTGCAATACGAGCATCTTTTATAACAAGATTTATCGAGAAAGCTCGTTTTAAAGCTTTTGGTGAAAGCTTTTATGTTAAAGCTTTTTATCAAAAAGCTTTAACATAAGCTTTTACTTCTATCCAAAAAATTAAATGTATATGAATACTTTCTATATAGCCATGTTTAATTGTAAGATTTGTAAAAAGCATTAACGTTAGAGCTTTCTACAAAAAGCTTTTATGTCAAACCTTTCTATCTAAAAAGACTTTATTAAAAAATCCTTTAAGGGAAATTTTTTTATCAAAACATATGCTATAAAAGCTTTCTTGTAATTAAATGTTTTACTAAAAAGCTTTTATGTGTGAAAGCTTTTTATAAAAGGAATTTATCTGAAAACTATTTTAATTTTTTTCTATTAATAGCTATGAGCTTTAAAAAATTAAAAGTCCTTTTTGGAAAACTTGCTATTAAACATCATATTGTGAGAGCTTTCATAATGTTTTTTGTGAGAGCTTTGCAAGATTAAGTTTTATGTTGAAGAATTATTTTAAAAAGACATTTTCGTAAAATCACGCCCTGAAAAACTTTTTGCTGATAAAATATTTTTTATAAATACATATTTCAATGAAATCATTAAAATATTTATTAAAAGGGTTTTCGGAAATTATTTTTATTTGATTGGAAGCTTTTATTATGAAAAATTTTTTACAACGCGGTTTTTTATAAAATATAAATTTATTTCTATAAAAGGCATTGTTAGATTGATTCATGCTAGACTGATTTCATTAGAAACCCCTTTAATTAAAAAATAATTATCGAATATCATTTGCAATACGAGCATCTTTTATAACAAGATTTATCGAGAAAGCTCGTTTTAACTTTTTTTAATATTTCTACTGAAATCACATTTCGGTTGAACTACATAGCTTGTATCACAGTTAATTAAGAGAGTTTTCACTTTAAAAATTTGTTTATTTAATTGCATAATTTTTCTATAGAAAAAAAGCTTTACGAATTTTTCAGGGATGTGTGCTGGCATGTAGTATTCAGCTCCATGCATGAAGTGTAGGTATTCGTATATATACGTTTTCTAAAAATTCATTAAAAGTAAAAACAAAAAAAAAATAATTTTTAAAAGTAATGGTAGGGGTTGTAAGTTATAATAACTTCTGTTGTAAATATATTCAATAGCAACCCACAAAAAACAAAAAAAAATTTTACGAAAACCATTCTGAATTAAAGTTTTGAAACAAAAATCATACCGTTAATAATAATAAAAACTATATTTTTTTTAACAAAATAAATATTTATATAAATATTTATAACTATAAAATAACCACAACATAAAATATACACACATATGTATATACATAAATACATACATATATATGTTAACGATTAAAATTACATATTTATGTATAAGCAAGTAAAATCGGTAATAAATTGATTTACGCGAAATATTTTCATTTCCCATATAGAGGCCTCTCTCTTACACATGTATACATTTTGTTGTAGTTATGTTTGTTTGTAGCAATATTATAATAGTATACACTTACCAACCACCTCCAAATTGACATTACTGTTGCGAGTTTGAGAAAGTTTAAAATCCACTCTACACCGAAAATTACCAGCATCCTTTATCTATACAAAAGCAGCAGAAAAAATATTTTTCCCATATAATAAAATACTTTTTTCATCTAAATTTTTTTTTGCTATAGTTTTTTCACATTTTTTGAACTTTTTAATTAAATTATTTAATAATTTTTTTTCACATCATATTACCTGCACAGGATTTAAAATCAATTCAGCTGGTTCACGATGTGTATGAAATACAGCACGATCTTCTAAAACTTCTTCATCACGCCAGTGTGACGGTGTCCCCGCATGGGGCACCACGTGTATCATAACTAATTTTTTAGTTAGTGGTTAAGTCGAGAGTTTTTTTATTGGAAAATATAGAAAAATAACAAACGAAAAGTATTTTTAATAAATTTCTGTATTTATATAAAATACGTGAATAGAGCAAAGATTTAATCGATATGTAAAGTTTTAACCATTTAATAAATTTGAAAAACTTTCCCTGGAACTAGAGTTCAGATCTTGAACTGTACTAGAACTGCACTAGACTGAACTAGAACTGAAACTAGAACTGAACTAGAACTGAATAGACTGAACTAGAACTGAACTGAACTGAACTAGAACTGAACTAGAACTGAACTAGAACTGAACTAGAACTGAACTAGAACTGAACTAGAATTAGCACTGAACTATAGACTGAACTAGAACTGAACTAGAACTGAACTAGAACTGAACTAGAACTGAACTAGAACTGAACTAGAACTGAACTAGAACTGAACTAGAACTGAACTAGAACTGAACTAGAACTGAACTAGAACTGAACTAGAACTGAACTAGAACTGAACTAGAACTGAACTGAACTAGAACTGAACTAGAACTGAACTAGAACTGAACTAGAACTGAACTAGAACTGAACTAGAACTGAACTAGAACTGAACTAGAACTGAACTAGAACTGAACTAGAACTGAACTAGAACTGAACTAGAACTGAACTAGAACTGAACTAGAACTGAACTAGAACTGAACTAGAACTGAACTAGAACTGAACTAGAACTGAACTAGAACTGAACTAGAACTGAACTAGAACTGAACTAGAACTGAACTAGAACTGAACTAGAACTGAACTAGAACTGAACTAGAACTGAACTAGAACTGAACTAGAACTGAACTAGAACTGAACTAGAACTGAACTAGAACTGAACTAGAACTAGAACTGAACTAGAACTGAACTAGAACTGAACTAGAACTGAACTAGAACTGAACTAGAACTGAACTAGAACTGAACTAGAACTGAACTAGAACTGAACTAGAACTGAACTAGAACTGAACTAGAACTGAACTAGAACTGAACTAGAACTGAACTAGAACTGAACTAGAACTGAACTAGAACTGAACTAGAACTGAACTAGAACTGAACTAGAACTGAACTAGAACTGAACTAGAACTGAACTAGAACTGAACTAGAACTGAACTAGAACTGAACTAGAACTGAACTAGAACTGAACTAGAACTGAACTAGAACTGAACTAGAACTGAACTAGAACTGAACTAGAACTGAACTAGAACTGCACTAGAACTGCACTAGAACTGAACTAGAACTGAACTAGAACTGAACTAGAACTGAACTAGAACTGAACTAGAACTGAACTAGAACTGAACTAGAACTGAACTAGAACTGAACTAGAACTGAACTAGAACTGAACTAGAACTGAACTAGAACTGACCTAGCACTGACCTAGCACTGAACTAGAACTGAACTAGAACTGAACTAGAACTGAACTAGAACTGAACTAGAACTGAACTAGAACTGAACTAGAACTGAACTAGAACTGAACTAGAACTGAACTAGAACTGAACTAGAACTGAACTAGAAACTGAACTAGAACTGAACTAGAACTGAACTAGAACTGAACTAGAACTGAACTAGAACTAGAACTGAACTAGAACTGAACTAGAACTGAACTAGAACTGAACTAGAACTGAACTAGAACTGAACTAGAACTGAACTAGAACTGAACTAGAACTGAACTAGAACTGAACTAGAACTGAACTAGAACTGAACTAGAACTAGAACTGAACTAGAACTGAACTAGAACTGAACTAGAACTGAACTAGAACTGAACTAGAACTGAACTAGAACTGAACTAGAACTGAACTAGAACTGAACTAGAACTGAACTAGAACTGAACTAGAACTGAACTAGAACTGAACTAGAACTGAACTAGAACTGAACTAGAACTGAACTGAACTAGAACTGAACTAGAACTGAACTAGAACTGAACTAGAACTGAACTAGAACTGAACTAGAACTGAACTAGAACTGAACTAGAACTGAACTAGAACTGAACTAGAACTGAACTAGAACTGAACTAGAACTGAACTAGAACTGAACTAGAACTGAACTAGAACTGAACTAGAACTGAACTAGAACTGAACTAGAACTGAACTAGAACTGAACTAGAACTGAACTAGAACTGCACTAGAACTGCACTAGAACTGAACTAGAACTGAACTAGAACTGAACTAGAACTGAACTAGAACTGAACTAGAACTGAACTAGAACTGAACTAGAACTGAACTAGAACTGAACTAGAACTGAACTAGAACTGAACTAGAACTGAACTAGAACTGACCTAGCACTGACCTAGCACTGAACTAGAACTGAACTAGAACTGAACTAGAACTGAACTAGAACTGAACTAGAACTGAACTAGAACTGAACTAGAACTGAACTAGAACTGAACTAGAACTGAACTAGAACTGAACTAGAACTAGAACTAGAACTGAACTAGAACTGAACTAGAACTGAACTAGAACTGAACTAGAACTGAACTAGAACTGAACTAGAACTGAACTAGAACTGAACTAGAACTGAACTAGAACTGAACTAGAACTGAACTAGAACTGAACTAGAACTGAACTAGAACTGAACTAGAACTGAACTAGAACTGAACTAGAACTGAACTAGAACTGAACTAGAACTGAACTAGAACTGAACTAGAACTGAACTAGAACTGAACTAGAACTGAACTAGAACTGAACTGAACTAGAACTGAACTAGAACTGAACTAGAACTGAACTAGAACTGAACTAGAACTGAACTAGAACTGAACTAGAACTGAACTAGAACTGAACTAGAACTGAACTAGAACTGAACTAGAACTGAACTAGAACTGAACTAGAACTGAACTAGAACTGAACTAGAACTGAACTAGAACTGAACTAGAACTGAACTAGAACTGAACTAGAACTGAACTAGAACTGAACTAGAACTGAACTAGAACTGAACTAGAACTGAACTAGAACTGAACTAGAACTGAACTAGAACTGAACTAGAACTGAACTAGAACTGAACTAGAACTGAACTAGAACTGAACTAGAACTGAACTAGAACTGAACTAGAACTGAACTAGAACTGAACTAGAACTGAACTAGAACTGAACTAGAACTGAACTAGAACTGAACTAGAACTGAACTAGAACTGAACTAGAACTGAACTAGAACTGAACTAGAACTGAACTAGAACTGAACTAGAACTGAACTAGAACTGAACTAGAACTGAACTAGAACTGAACTAGAACTGAACTAGAACTGAACTAGAACTGAACTAGAACTGAACTAGAACTGAACTAGAACTGAACTAGAACTGAACTAGAACTGAACTAGAACTGAACTAGAACTGAACTAGAACTGAACTAAACGAACTAGAACTGAACTAGAACTGAACTAGAACTGAACTAGAACTGAACTAGAACTGAACTAGAACTGAACTAGAACTGAACTAGAACTGAACTAGAACTGAACTAGAACTGAACTAGAACTGAACAAGAACTGAACTAGAACTGAACTGGAACTGAACTAGAACTGAACTAGAACTGAACAAGAACTGAACTAGAACTGAACTGGAACTGAACTAGAACTGAACTAGAACTGAACTAGAACTGAACTAGAACTGAACTAGAACTGAACTAGAACTGACTTTTGTTTGTTTGATTAATATTTGTCCTGTGTTAGAAAAGATATTCCTCCATTAACAACAAAGAACATTAAAAATACATTTAATTTCAATTTATCTTTTAATAATAGTTCACACAACTTTTCTTTTTACTTTAATATCATAATTTTTTCTCCCTAAAAACCACTTTAGTGCTCTTAACTATTACAAATATAATTTTTTTCTAGTATTTTCTATAAAATATCATTATTTTCAACATTTATGTTACTTACCTATATATGGGTAAATTATTTTTATACCATACAACTAAAAGTACTTTATCATCTGGTAAACTTGAGCCAACATCACATTTAATTTGAGCAGAACTATTAACCAACACACGTAGTATTTCACCATCTGCAATGAGAACAAGAATAGATCTAAATGAAAAAAAGATTCTTTGAGGAGGAAGAAAAAAATATTTTCTATAAATAAATATTGTTAAGTAAAATTTCATGTTGTTGTCTGCACAAAATAACGCACCTAGAAAAAATAAGGGCGTAAATCTGGAAATGGGTTGCAATACTAAAAATCTATTTGCCACACAATGATGGTGCAAGCACAATTTGCTGGAGGAGAATACAAGTGAGAGCCCAAATAAAAACAGAATATAAAGAAAAAACCTGCTAGATTTATTATTTAGCAACAATTTTTTTATGACTTTATTCCTTTAAGCAATACAACACAACATAGAACAACACAAAAATCCTTTTACTAGAGAGATACTTGCATACAAACTATACTTTACTTGTATAAATAAATTGAAAAAGTTGTACAAAAAAAGATAACGGAGATAAATAAAATTGTAAAGTATTAATATTACATAAACAGTATGTGGTAAAAGTAAAAACACACCTGGGTATAATGATATAAATATTAGGAATTTACATGAAAGCCTTGAAAGAGTTATAGAAGTTATGGTTTTAAATTTGAAAACAAGTAATAAGAAAAGGAGGAAGAACATGAAAATACAATTCTTTTGATTAAATATTGCAAACGTAAGTTCAAAGTCTTTTAAATATGTTATTTATCATTTCTATTGCCCACTGTATTATTATATAGAAATTTAGTTTTTTAAGAGTATTGGGCATACGAAACAATTTGGCTCAATTGATTTTATAAATAAAATAATAAAAAGATTATATTTTTTATAGTTTTTTTTTAAGCTTAAACACTGTTCTGAGATTTTTTTATTAGGGTCGCTATTTTTTAAAAATTTTAATTAAAGAAATGTTAGCAATTGAACATTTTTAAAAATGGAGTTAGTGGGAGGCTCTCCAGGTAGGCTACCAGTTCCATTCATTGAGTCTTCCAACTAAAAACTATATCATAAAAATTCACCTTAACAAATACACCTGTAACAATTTGTATTAAAATTAACATACATGCTAACAGACATAAAGATGTGTACATAATCAATATCCGCTTAAGTCGTGATAAGACAATTAAGAAAACACTGCACTTATTGGAAATGAAATGAAACCTATAGATACAAACTGGTCCCTGCACACTCATAGGATAACAAATATAATTCTCCAAACTACAGTTCTCAGATAGGCTTTTATTGCTTGTGACCATACATTGATTATAGTTTGTAATATTATTAAATATTAAATTCAATCGAACAACATGACAGTAGTGAGTTGCACAAAAACATATACAACCTATAACAAATAATTTCTTTCTACAATGCAGCAACAATATGTTCAATTTTAAAATGTAAGATGAGAAAGACAATAACAACACATTCTACTAGCTATAGACAAGCTAATAAACATAACAATAATATAACAACAGCAACAACAAATCAAGTTTAAATTTTTAATAGACAGAAATTTGTAAAAAAAATGTATTCAGAACAACATTGTCTAACTGACAGACTGACTATGAGAAGGTACAGTTCAAAGTTCGGGTGATGTTGATTATGCTCAAATTGTAAAACATAGGTTTTTTAAATTGTTGAAAGAAAATATACTTATTCTAAGAAAATGTATTTTAAGGAAAAAAAAGTAGTAAAAAATACTGTGTGAGGTATAGCTGAGGCATTTTAATAAAAGTGAACCAGAACAGAGATGGAACTGAACTAAAACTATATTCGAATTCTAAGAAAATGTATTTTAAGAAAAAACCTCAAAAAATTAAAAAATACTGTGTGAGGTATAGCTGAGGCATTTTAATAAAGTGAAACAGAACTGAACTAGAACTGAACTAGAACTGAACTAGAACTGAACTAGAACTGAACTAGAACTGAACTAGAACTGAACTAGAACTGAACTAGAACTGAACTAGAACTGAACTAGAACTGAACTAGAACTGAACTAGAACTGAACTAGAACTGAACTAGAACTGAACTAGAACTGAACTAGAACTGAACTAGAACTGAACTAGAACTGAACTAGAACTGAACTAGAACTGAACTAGAACTGAACTAGAACTGAACTAGAACTGAACTAGAACTGAACTAGAACTGAACTAGAACTGAACGAACTGAACTAGAACTGAACTAGAACTGAACTAGAACTGAACTAGAACTGAACTAGAACTGAACTAGAACTGAACTAGAACTGAACTAGAACTGAACTAGAACTGAACTAGAACTGAACTAGAACTGAACTAGAACTGAACTAGAACTGAACTAGAACTGAACTAGAACTGAACTAAACTGAACTAGAACTGAACTAGAACTGAACTAGAACTGAACTAGAACTGAACTAGAACTGAACTAGAACTGAACTAGAACTGAACTAGAACTGAACTAGAACTGAACTAGAACTGAACTAGAACTGAACTAGAACTGAACTAGAACTGAACTAGAACTGAACTAGAACTGAACTAGAACTGAACTAGAACTGAACTAGAACTGAACTAGAACTGAACTAGAACTGAACTAGAACTGAACTAGAACTGAACTAGAACTGAACTAGAACTGAACTAGAACTGAACTAGAACTGAACTAGAACTGAACTAGAACTGAACTAGAACTGAACTAGAACTGAACTAGAACTGAACTAGAACTGAACTAGAACTGAACTAGAACTGAACTAGAACTGAACTAGAACTGAACTAGAACTGAACTAGAACTGAACTGAGAACTGAACTAGAACTGAACTAGAACTGAACTAGAACTGAACTAGAACTGAACTAGAACTGAACTAGAACTGAACTAGAACTGAACTAGAACTGAACTAGAACTGAACTAGAACTGAACTAGAACTGACTAGAACTGAACTAGAACTGAACTAGAACTGAACTAGAACTGAACTAGAACTGAACTAGAACTGAACTAGAACTGAACTAGAACTGAACTAGAACTGAACTAGAACTGAACTAGAACGAACTAGAACTGAACTAGAACTGAACTAGAACTGAACTAGAACTGAACTAGAACTGAACTAGAACTGAACTAGAACTGAACTAGACTGAACTAGAACTGACTACTGAACTAGAATTGAACTAGAACTGAACTAGGACTGAACTAGAAAGTTATGGAAAGGAAATTACAAGTAACCATATCAATGGTTTCTATTATTCAACAAAATTTTCGCTGCATTACTTTTCTAAAAAATATTTTATTACACTTTTTTTCAAAATTCATTGATATTAGCAGAACAAAATAATTTATCATTTTAAAATTTTTCTATTATCTTGACACTTTATGTACAACTTTTCATTTAACACATAATTCATGTGAACAAATTTATAAATAGTTTAGCTATGAGTTTCATAATAACTTTTGTAAAACAAGTTTTATTTTGCACTTCTAGCAATGTGTTCTGTTTTCGTTTTGTTTTTAACCCTACATGGAATGGAAGAACTTTACTAAAGTACTCTAATACAAGTTTTATTTTGAATTTACTAGCTTTCACATTGTTAAGTTGCAATTCATGCAATTCAACTTACAATTTCTTCTTATTTTGTTTTTCTACACTTTGTTTGTTAATTAAACATAAGGAGGTTATATATTTTAATAAAGTTACAACAGTGGGGACTTTGAGTATATGGTAAGCATGAAGTTAAGATTTAGAAGGGAATAGGAGAACTTAGTTGGTACTGTTATAGCATAACATTTATCATCTTTTAAGTAACTATTTAATGCTTTAATAAAAATTACTGAATTTTTAATTTTTTTTGTAGTGTTAAGATCCATTCTTAAAAGATGTGACTGTCATATGTATATGTGTGTATACAGGATTTTGCCACAAATATACATACACATACGTTAATAAAATTGTGTTGTTTAGTACTTTTGAAAATTCACTTTAATACATTTTTTTTTTTCTTTTGTTACCAACATGACTCATATCATTTTTACATATTCTTATTTTCTCATTCTTCTTTTTTTTGGTTTTTATTTTTGCTGAGTACTTAATGCCACTTGCTTATTTTGACAGGCAGGCTAATTAATTTAACTTTTTTCTTCTTTTCCCTATTTCTGACTCCTGTTAACTGTGGTGTGTGCTTGTTGTTAACTTAAGTTTAGTTTATTCAGTCAATCAATGATTTTATACTTATACATATATTGTTTGCTATTTTTCACAAATATTATTTGCAGAATTAACCCATTGGGGGATTAATCTAGATCAACGGTAGGCAACACAGATTCAACGTGCAAATAAAAGGAAACACACACAGTAAAACACAAAAATCTCAAAATAAAACAGCACCTAGTTGAATGCTAAACTAGCAATAGTGCATAGTTAAAATAGTTGATTCTCCTTTAAAGCATCCTGGCCACTGATCTAGACCAAGAAAACAATGCGCAACGGATATTACATCAACAAAGACAATAAATAGCAAGTCAGCAACAAACGATCGTACTGCAAAACAACGTCCTTATGGGTTTAATCTTATAACGCTGTACATAACGTGTTTTCTATTTACACACACATACAACTTAATCTAAGCCAGCTGTGTTTATATCTATATATAATGTATCTGACATGCGACAACTTTTGACATAATTACGTGTTTTTATGATTTGCCTTTTCTCTTCCCTCCATTTTCCATCCCACAGCCATTACTTTTCAACAAATATTAAAGTATATCAAATAGAAAAACAATTTTTTTTTTTTTTCTTATTTAGTTAATTGTTTTTAAGATTATCTATGATAATTTTGATAATCAATCATTATAACAATATGTCAAGTGTAATGAAATCAATGTTGTGCTGCTGTGAGTTTCAAAAGAAAATTTCAATATTTTTTTCTAATTTATTTGATTGAATGTTGTTATTGTGTATGAAAAGTGAATCTTGTTTTTTATATTAATTGTTGTTTCGCAAAAAAAAAAAAATAAATTTTTTTGTTATTTGTCAACAATATTTATAATTAAATTAATTTCGGTTTGTAAATACTTGATTCATATTTCTTTATTAATTAGAATAACATAGATGTTAGCAAAATTAACATTTCTGTTTAAACTTTTGTAAATTTTCAATAAAAAATTGATTTAGACTAATTAATAGTATATGAAATTCTCTAGAAATCCTTGAAAAGAAAATTGGAAAAAACTGTTTTTGTGGATGGATGTACTGAACATATAATAAAATTCAATTCTAGTTCAGTTCTGGTTCAGTTCTAGTTCAGTTCAGTTCGTTCTATTTCAGTTCTAGTTCAGTTCTAGTTCAGTTCTAGTTCAGTTCTAGTCGTTCTAGTTCATTTCTAGTTCAGTTCTAGTTCAGTTCTAGTTCAGTTCTAGTTCAGTTCTAGTTCAGTTCTAGTTCAGTTCTAGTTCAGTTCTAGTTCAGTTCTAGTTCAGTTCTAGTTCAGTTCTAGTTCAGTTCTAGTTCAGTTCTAGTTCAGTTCTAGTTCAGTTCTAGTTCAGTTCTAGTTCAGTTCTAGTTCAGTTCTAGTTCAGTTCTAGTTCAGTTCTAGTTCAGTTCTAGTTCAGTTCTAGTTCAGTTCTAGTTCAGTTCTAGTTCAGTTCTAGTTCAGTTCTAGTTCAGTTCTAGTTCAGTTCTAGTTCAGTTCTAGTTCATTCTAGTTCTCATTCTAGTTCAGTTCTAGTTCAGTTCTAGTTCAGTTCTAGTTTCAGTTCTAGTTCAGTTCTAGTTCAGTTCTAGTTCAGTTCTAGTTCAGTTCTAGTTCAGTTCTAGTTCAGTTCTAGTTCAGTTCTAGTTCAGTTCTAGTTCAGTTCTAGTTCAGTTCTAGTTCAGTTCTAGTTCAGTTCTAGTTCAGTTCTAGTTCAGTTCTAGTTCAGTTCTAGTTCAGTTCTAGTTCAGTTCTAGTTCAGTTCTAGTTCAGTTCTAGTTCAGTTCTAGTTCAGTTCTAGTTCAGTTCTAGTTCAGTTCTAGTTCAGTTCTAGTTCAGTTCTAGTTCAGTTCTAGTTCAGTTCTAGTTCAGTTTAGTTCAGTTCTAGTTCAGTTCTAGTTCAGTTCTAGTTCAGTTCTAGTTCAGTTCTAGTTCAGTTCTAGTTCTTCTAGTTCAGTTCTAGTTCAGTTCTAGTTCAGTTCTTCAGTTCTAGTTCAGTTCTAGTTCAGTTCTAGTTCAGTTCTAGTTCAGTTTAGTTCAGTTCTAGTTCAGTTCTAGTTCAGTTCTAGTTCAGTTCTAGTTCAGTTCTAGTTCAGTTCTAGTTCAGTTCTAGTTCAGTTTCTAGTTCAGTTCTAGTTCAGTTCTAGTTCAGTTCTAGTTCAGTTCTAGTTCAGTTCTAGTTCAGTTCTAGTTCAGTTCTAGTTCAGTTCTAGTTCAGTTCTAGTTCAGTTCTAGTTCAGTTCTAGTTCAGTTCTAGTTCAGTTCTAGTTCAGTTCTAGTTCAGTTCTAGTTCAGTTCTAGTTCAGTTCTAGTTCAGTTCTAGTTCAGTTCTAGTTCAGTTCTAGTTCAGTTCTAGTTCAGTTCTAGTTCAGTTCTAGTTCAGTTCTAGTTCAGTTCTAGTTCAGTTCTAGTTCAGTTCTAGTTCAGTTCTAGTTCAGTTCTAGTTCAGTTCTAGTTCAGTTCTAGTTCAGTTCTAGTTCAGTTCTAGTTCAGTTCTAGTTCAGTTCTAGTTCAGTTCTAGTTCAGTTCTAGTTCAGTTCTAGTTCAGTTCTAGTTCAGTTCTAGTTCAGTTCTAGTTCAGTTCTAGTTCAGTCTAGTTCAGTTCTAGTTCAGTTTCTAGTTCAGTTTAGTTCAGTTCTAGTTCAGTTCTAGTTCAGTTCTAGTTCAGTTCTAGTTTAGTTCTAGTTCAGTTCTAGTTCAGTTCTAGTTCAGTTCTAGTTCAGTTCTAGTTCAGTTCTAGTTCAGTTCCATTAAATGGAAAGTTTCTAAAAATTTCAATAACACATATGTTAATCATACGCCAATATTGGATTTAAAGAAATGATGCTAAATTTTATAAAATTATAATTAATAAAAATTAAAATTATAAAATTAATAAAATAATTACTTTTTTAATTTTGTCCTGTAGTTATTTCCTTAAAATTATTAAGACCCTCTTTCCATACCAATATTTTATATACATATGTACAATGTACATTGTACATACATATTTATTTGTTTACATTTCTTCGTTTTTATAAGTTTTTTTTTAATCTAACCTAGTGAAGAAATTGAAGGGAAATGATTCCATTTATGCTAGATTTAACAAGTGACCACATAATTATCGATTTGTATGTTTTTTTTTTTTTTTTTGATAAATTTAGGAAAGAGTATACTGTCATTCAATACAACAATATTCCCATTAATTGTCAAAAAAATACAGAACACAAAAGAGATAGAATAAATACGTATATATGTATAGGAAAAATGACATATAAATAGGTTTTAGTGTACATAATAATAGTACATAAATAGGCGTATTTTTGATATTTTTTAAAAGCAATTATTTATTCATAGGTTACAGTTTGTAGGAATGTTAGCTCATAAATTAACAAAGGTCTGTTAGTTTAGCTTATACGCAACAATAGAAAAAATTCCTATTTTTAAACTTTTGCATATAACAATATGGTTATAATATGGAACTGAATATTTGTTTTTCTAGGAAACTTAAGTTTTGTATTACTCCTAGACACACGTGTCCAATATGTTTCTATGAATTTTGTTTCAAAACAACTAAATATAATCCGATTTTTTCAAAAAAATCTAAAATTCCATTGTAACAGGATTCCAATGAATACACTACAAAGCGCAAATTTGTGTACTTCAATGTCATAAAAGGAAAAAGATAGAATTCAATACAAATTGAACAAAATTTACCTGAGATTATGGCTTATCTACTCTTCATTAGTATTTTTAAATAAATTAATAACTTCAACGCTTTCCCATAAAAATGCCCTGGTAAAACCATTATATTAATTTATATAATTGACACATGAGATTCTGTTTAAATTGTTCATTGTTGAAATTTGCCAATTCACAATTACAACCTTACGTATAAGTATTATTTGACAATAAGTAATAATCATACGCCTAGTTAATGAAAAATGTTTTCTCGCAAATTTCCACAAACTTTATAATATTTTTACTCTTACGATAACCAATTCTATGAATCTTTAAATCTTTCAAGATGAGAATAATATTTGTTTAAGTATATCCAGCAGCATAAATACAGACAATACATTCTTATTATAAAGCACTATAAAGGGAAAAATATAACAACTCATATTTTTCTCAGGATTTTTTTGTTACAAATGTAAACACATTTATTTGTTTTGCTGTCCTTTTGTGCAAAGCGTGGTCCTTTCAAACGAAAAAAAAAAACAAAATGCAGCGGAAAAAATATAAAACGAAAATGGAATGAAATAATGCTGCTGCTAGTGGTTCTATAAATGCAATGGATAAAATACATTGTTGTAGTACATCATGAGCTTATCATGTTGTAAAAAAGTAGAAGTACAAAAATAAAACAAATACACAATAAAATGAAAAATAACCGAGTAATACAAAAACAAAAATAAACAAAGTAAGCAGGACCCGCAGTAAGAAATGTGGCAGTGGCTGTGGTGTAACATTGTATGTGTCTATGGCGACAAATAAATTTGCGGTATTTTATTATGGGTAATGAAAGAAAGTTATATAGTTAAAAACATCCAACACTTGCAGGCATTAATTTAAACCACACATTTTTCTACGCACATACAAACAAATATTGTTTTAAAGTATTTGTTACTTAGTACAAAAATACCAGCAAATTTTTAGCAATTTTTTCAATGTCGTCTAAGAATTGTTGGAGCTAAAAAATTCCTCCAAAAAAAAAAAAACTTACTAAACGAAAAATTATAAATACTTACAATCACAAGATTGGATTCTTTAAGAACATAATTTAATGAAACTAGAACTGAACTAAAGCTGAACTAGAACTGAACTAGAACTGAACTAGAACTGAACTAGAACTGAACTAGAACTGAACTAGAACTGAAACTAGAACTGAACTAGAACCGAACTAGAACTGAACTAGAACTGAACTAGAACTGAACTAGAACTGAACTAGAACTGAACTAGAACTGAACTAGAACTGAACTAGTACTGAACTAGAACTGTGAACTAGAACTGAACTAGAACTGAACTAGAACTGAACTAGAACTGAACTAGAACTAAACTAGAACTAAACTAGAACTAAACTAGAACTGAACTAGAACTGAACTAGAACTGAACTAGAACTGAACTAGAACTAGAAACTGAACTAGAATTGAACTAGAACTGAACTAGAACTAGAACTGAACTAGAACTACTAGAACTGAACTAGAACTGAACTAGAACTGAACTAGAAACTGAACTAGAACTGAACTAGAACTGAACTAAAACTGAACTAGAACTGAACTAGAAACTGAACTAGAAACTGAACTAGAACTGAACTAGAACTGAACTAGAACTGAACTAGAGCTGAACTAGAACGAGAACTGAACTAGAACTGAACTAGAACTGAACTAGAACTGAATAGAACTGAACTAGAACTGAACTAGAACTGAACTAGAGCTGAAACTAGAAACTGAACTAGAACTGAACTAGAACTGAACTAGAACTGAACTAGAACTGAACTAGAACTGAACTAGAACTGACTAGAACTAGAACTGAACTAGAACTGAACTAGAACTGAACTAGAACTGAACTAGAACTGAACTAGAACTGAACTAGAACTGAAACTAGAACTGAACTAGAACTGAACTAGAAACTGAACTAGAACTGAACTACTAGAACTGAAACTAGAAACTGAACTAGAACTGAACTAGACTGAACTAGAACTGAACTGAACTGAACTAAAAACTGAACTAGAACTTAACTAGAACTGAACTAGAACTGAACTAGAACTGAACTAGAACTGATTAGAACTGAACTAGAACTGAACTAGAACTGAAACTAGAACTGATAAAAACTAAACTTAAAATATATATACATGAGATTTTAAAATATACATATATACATGAGATTTTGTTATGATATTCCAAACTCTATTTTGACTAAATTGTAGTGGCATTTAAAAATGAAACTCACTTTAAAACACATAAGAACTAAATCAATCTAAACTCCCACATAAATATACATTCAGTATACACACAATATAAACCAAAAAGATATATGAGACATTTATACAATTTAATTTTTAAAAGTTTTTCTCCTTTTTTTCTGTTAGACAATGATGTCGGTGAAAAAAATCCGCTTATAAAGCAAAATAAATTGTAAAATCAATAAAGTGTTTGTTTTTTTTGTATGTTTGGTCAACAAAATACCTTTTTCGTTATTATATTTCATATAATTTTTTCTTCCAATTTCCTCTTTAATACCGGAAATATACAATGTGTGCGAGTGTACCATTCGAAATTTTATATTAATCCATCTATACAATCACTTGTTCAGGGCTATTTCTTATTGTTGATTCTATAAATTTAGAAATTATGATGAATTTGTCAATTGCCTTGTCAATTCAAAAGATGTTAGATGAAAAGCAGAAAAAAATGGAAAATTATACAAAATTGATGAAATAAAATGAGTTATAATCATTGAAGTGAAATGAGTAGTAAATGATATTGATATAAATTTCTTTAAATATACACACCCCTACATGAAGTAATTTCTTCTGGAGAGAATATTTTGTAAATATAAATAAATCTATACATGATATACAAAGGAAATAGCAGGCGACAGCTGTAAAATGAATTTATGCTAAAGACAGTAAATTGAAATTGTAATTTTGTTTTATTGAATTAAAGAAATATTATTTAATTTTTATTCCGATTTTTTTTTTTTTTGTAAATTGAAGGAAATTTTCTTAAGGATTTCTTTAAGATTTAACCTTTTATATTTGAGTATTTATTCGACCATTAGAATCATATAAAATAATCTTAGAATCTTGACCTTCATTATTTTAAGATTATTTTATAAATTTTTTTATAGAAAAATACTTTTTTTAATTCCTAAGGTGCCCATAAAAATTTTTTAACATAAATTTAAAATAAATTGTTTGTCAGCAAACAAAATTCCATAATAACTTTATAATTAAAAGCTTTAAAATGTTTTCTATATGTACATGTAAATACATGTAAGTATATTTAAAAAAATATCATTTATAATAAATATTTCATATAAAATTAATTACTATTTAAAAACTCATATCTAATTGTATTCAGCAATGTACTAATTATTTCCTACTTACAAAACAACTTATAAAAGTCCCCCTTTCTTCTAGAAAACAAAGTGCTAAAACAGTTTTTAAACAAAAAAAAAAAAATAGAAATAAAAAAACAATAAAAACATTAGAGAAAAAACAAGCTAATTAAAAATAAATCATTTAAGATACCAGAGAAATATCAAAAAAAAAAGTACAAACAACGACAACAACAGCAAATAAATACATTTAGAGAGAAATGTGTTTCAAAAATATAAATTATATCATTCATCATGGATGCTACACCCTGAACATTAACTTTGTCTACAACAATAAAAACACAGCAATAACTACAACACGTACAATTTGTTTTTGTTGTAGTAATTTAAGTTTTTACTAATTGCCATACTTTTTTTTCTGCTCTGGTTCTTTAATTTTTTCTTTTTATCTCTCTCTATCTCTATCACTTAATGTATGACTATGTGTGTTATGAATTTATGTTTGCTTGCGAGCTTGCATTGGTATGTGTTGTTGTTGAAAACAATTGAGATCCTTGTGAGACATTTACTAACTTAATTTCAACACATTTACACTAACATTTAGTTCAATTTTCTCTGAGAAAAAAAAAGGGAAGAGGCAACCACAGTACTCTCCCATGACAGAAATGTAAATAAAAATATTCTTTTAAGGAATGAGTTAAAAACCAAATGAAATAAACTAGAATTGAACAAGAACTGACTCTAGAATTGAAGAACTACGAAACTGAACTAGAACTGAACTAGAACTGAACTAGAACTGAAACTAGAACTGAACTAGAACTGAAACTAGAACTGAAACTAGAACTGAACTAGAACTGACTAGAACTGAAACTAGAACTGAAACTAGAAACTGAACTAGAATGAACTAGAACTGAACTAGAACTGAACTAGAACTGAACTAGAACTGAACTAGAACTGAACTAGAACTGAACTAGAACTGAACTAGAACTGAACAGAACTGAACTAGAACTGAACTAGAACTGAACTAGAACTGAACTAGAACTGAACTAGAACTGAACTAGAACTGAACTAGAACTGAACTAGAACTGAACTAGAACTGAACTAGAACTGAACTAGAACTGAACTAGAACTGAACTAGAACTGAACTAGAACTGAACTAGAACTGAACTAGAACTGAACTAGAACTGAACTAGAACTGAACTAGAACTGAACTAGAACTAACTGAACTGACTAGAACTGAACTAGACTGAACTAGAACTGAACTAGAACTGAACTAGAACTGAACTAGAACTGAACTAGAACTGAACTAGAACTGAACTAGAACTGAACTAGAACTGAACTAGAACTGAACTAGAACTGAACTAGAACTGAACTAGAACTGAACTAGAACTGAACTAGAACTGAACTAGAACTGAACTAGAACTGAACTAGAACTGAACTAGAACTGACTAACTGAACTAGAACTGAACTAGAACTGAACTAGAACTGAACTAGAACTGAACTAGAACTGAACTAGAACTGAACTAGAACTGACTAGAACTGAACTAGAACTGAACTAGAACTGAACTAGAACTGAACTAGAACTGAACTAGAACTGAACTAGAACTGAACTAGAACTGAACTAGAACTGAACTAGAACTGAACTAGAACTGAACTAGAACTGAACTAGAACTGAACTAGAACTGAACTAGAACTGAACTAGAACTGAACTAGAACTGAACTAAACTGAACTGAACTGAACTGAACTAGAACTGAACTGACTGAACTAGAACTGAACTAGAACTGAACTAGAACTGAACTAGAACTGAACTAGAACTGAACTAGAACTGAACTAGAACTGAACTAGAACTGAACTAGAACTGAACTAGAACTGAACTAGAACGAACTAGAACTGAACTAGAACTGAACTAGAACTGAACTAGAACTGAACTAGAACTGAACTAGAACTGAACTAGAACTGAACTAGAACTGAACTAGAACTGAACTAGAACTGAACTAGAACTGAACTAGAACTGAACTAGAACTGAACTAGAACTGAACTAGAACTGAACTAGAACTGAACTAGAACTGAACTAGAACTGAACGAACTGAACTAGAACTGAACTAGAACTGAACTAGAACTGAACTAGAACTGAACTAGAACTGAACTAGAATGAACTAGAACTGAACTAGAACTGAACTAGAACTGAACTAGAACTGAACTAGAACTGAACTAGAACTGAACTAGAACTGAACTAGAACGAACTAGAACTGAACTAGAACTGAACTAGAACTGAACTAGAACTGAACTAGAACTGAACTAGAACTGAACTAGAACTGAACTAGAACTGAACTAGAACTGAACTAGAACTGAACTGAACTAGAACTGAACTAGAACTGAACTAGAACTGAACTAGAACTGAACTAGAACTGAACTAGAACTGAACTAGAACTGAACTAGAACTGAACTAGAACTGAACTAGAACTGAACTAGAACTGAACTAGAACTGAACTAGAACTGAACTAGAACTGAACTAGAACTGAACTTGAACTGAACTTGAACTGAACTTGAACTGAACTTGAACTGAACTTGAACTAGAACTGAACGTATTAACTGATCTCCATCCTTTCGTACAATACCCAAACAAATTCAAAACTAGCTCAAGAAATCGGTTAAATAAACCACAGAAAAAAGGACACAATCATATTATATACAACTAAAACAGTAAACAGCAACAACCAGAATTACTAATGTTTTGTTACTTTATTTCACTGTGATAAATATTTGTTAACATTCAAACACACATTTTCATAAGAAGATACCAAAATTACATTACTTAAGTTCTACATACAACTTCCTATGTTTGTTTCTATAAATGTATATTAATGTATTCTTAGATTACAACACCTCCTACTCCCCCTCAAAAGCAAAAAAAAAAAAAACAACAAATACAGTGACAATAGTAAAGCTGTTTTGAAAAATTATTGCATTAGTTGTACATGCAAAATAAACCACGTGAAGTAAATAGACATTAGTTCAGGGAGTAACAACAATACAACAGCAGTAATGGCAACTACAATAACCGCAACTTCCACAACATATTGTAGTTGCTGTTGTTATATCTATATCTACTAACTGTCTTTCTGTCTGTTTGTCTATCAACTGATGTGTACTGCATGTGTGTCTTGTGCATTGTGAGATACAAAATGAAAGGAAAAATAGCAGCCCAGATAGAAAAGGTAATACATATTTTTGGTTTTAGTCTACTAGTTTTTTATACTTTTTTCATATATTCCCTGATCGAGACAAACATAAAGTCAGTGGTGTGTAAAATGTCTTTGTTTCCCTTTGGGGTGAGAGGGCTGTTGTAGTTTAAATAAAAACTTAAACATACAAACGTTTAGAGTTTGTAGGTAAGTTTGTTCATAGTTTGTTTGTTTTGTACTCTGTCTTTCTCTCTGCAGATTTTTGGTTATGGTTACTGTTAAGATTCTTCGTAACATTTCTATGGAGAATTTATACTGGGAGAGTAAACCACGTGACAATGTACAAATCTCTTGAGACCTTTTGCATACTTTTACATGAAATGCAGAAGAAGTATTTTATTGTAACTTTTATTTTAGAAAAAAAAGATACAACAGAAAATTATGGAGAATAATTGTAGCAAAAAGGTGTATAAAATCAGAAGTAGAGAAAAAGAGTAAAAAAATCATAGACCAGTGGACAATTATAGACTGAATTTGACAACTAGCTCTAGTAGAAATTTAATATATTTTTAAATAAATGTTTAAATTTAACTAAATCCACTTGGATTACCTTTCATATAATACATGTTGTGCGAAGGTATTGCACCATTATACATAATATCCTTTCACCTGAAAAACGTACTCAAAGCTCCCTAGGGTGGTAAAATAAAAAGTAATTTTCCCCTTTGCGAAAGGTAGGCTAGATGTTTTTCATGTCATAATCTACAATTGTTTATGTCTAAAGTAAATATAACTCGTCAAAGTTGTCTTGTTTTTCTTTTTTTTAACATAAAAACACATTATAATGATTTTTAAATAAAACTGAACTTGTTTATTATAAACTCCAGTGACGGTCATTTATTATTATTTATTTTTACCATGGCAGGGCAAAAGGGTGTGCAAATAAGTAGTATACATGAGGAAAATAAACAAAACTCCTTTAACTTTTAAATATTTTTTTATTTTCTTTTTTGTTGTGTGTGTGTGTTTTATTGTCTGTTTAGATCTAACACTGTTATCGTCTTTTTTGTTGTTCTTTTTAATATAATAGTCATGATTTTCATGTCAACTGTCAAGTAAAGTTAACTTGACAAACAAACAGTCAAATGGAAAGACTTATATACATGTATTGCAATACAGAACAGATCGCAGATAAGAGTGAACAAACTAGAAATGGAAGTGTGGCAAACATTTCGTTTTTAGGTAAGTTAAACCCACAGATACTGTTTCAGACATTAACATTATGTAGATGTGTATGTTTGATAAAAATATACATATTTACCCTGCTCTATAGAATGGTAGTCCTGAAATTGCTATTTTACTCACGGCGGGGGATATACCCTATTTCTTTGGATTTCTTAGAAACTCTAAAGTGATGACTGACATTCCATCTGCAGTACTTAGAAACACTTAGTGATGACTGACATTTTCTCTTCCTATAAATCTGACAAGTTGATCGTACTCTCAATGACAATTTGATTCAAATTTTGAGGACATAAACTAATTAAAATTATCAAAATTATATAAATACACAGTCCGTCCGTCCATCCGTCTGTCTGTCTGTATATCCGTCGAAAGAATCCGAACGAAAAGAGAAAGGGGGACGCGCTCAGTTACAATATCCGATAAAGATGCTCAAAAAGGTATTTACTTCATATTACTGGGAAACCCTATAGTGATGATTGACTTTCCTCCTAAAATTCACAAAAAAATGTGAACCACCCTAATACATACATTTACACACTTGCAAACAAATATTTATACTGACAAAACAGTCAGTTAGAAAGACAGTTGAACATGGTGTTTTTTCCCATTACATTTTATTATTGTCTAAATAAAATAATACAACACACAGACCCACACGCACATATTTACTGTACATAACAGTCAGGCAGGACATATAGACCAACACAATAACTTTTACAGCAAAATAATCATCATGTAACAAAAAAGTGGCAATTCCTATTTAAATCAAATAAATAAATATGAATGAGTATTTTGTTGTTGTGGTTGTAAAATGTCTATTTGGTTTATGCTGCATTTGATGTTTGAAGGTTTTAGTTTTTAGTTAGAATACAGGATTTTCAAGGTATCGACTATATTATAATTAAAACAAACTGAAAAAATATTAAGGATCTAAATTACTTCCATCTATTAAGAAAATTTTATTATTACAACAATTAAAACATAATAAATTTTAATTTTCTATCATAATTTGCCAAATAGTTTTACAACTTATACATTATATACATACAATTCACTTCAAAAAAACTTCTATATATTTTTTTCGTTACATAACAATAAATAACAATTATTGTTAATTTATCATTTTGCACACAACATATGTGTATTAAACTCCCAGTACTAGACCCCCTACTCGTAACAACAACGATTTATTAACAAACAACTAATAATTTGTTCAAAGTGTCTTGTTAAACATGGAAATTTACTCATATAATAACCATTGTAAATGAGTTCGAGAGGGAGCACAAAGAGCGGAGGGGGTTTTAAAAAAAAAAAAACAGAAATTTTATAAAAATTATGTGAAAATTGTATGCACACAGTTAAGTTGCTAACACAACACAAATACACGCATAAATCATTAATAGAGTAAATGTTTATTTATGTGGTAGTAGAATTGAAAATCCCAGCTGTTCGCTGTAATATTTCTATAATCGTGTTTAAAATTGTCGTATATGTTTTTATAAACTTAGTGACACTGAAGTAACCCAAGTGATGTACAATGAAATGTTTTATAAAATCGTACTAAATAAGCCTGTTAAAAAGCGATACTGACTGAATCCTGGTAAAACTGCTGGAATGTTTATTTGATAATGGTATGTGTAAATATGCGTGTTTGTATTTGTGCAAGTGTACTTGTTGTGTACATTTCTATATAACCAAGTTGTATTATGGTCATATGGTAAGCAACCTGTTTTGCATAATTAATCGTACAACGCAAACCGCATGTAATATTTCTACATTAAATTATAAAGTCACAGTTAGTAGTAAAAAATAATGACAGATGTTAAGTTGTTAATAAAATATCTGAATCATAATCTATGAGACTGTAGTAGAGATATAATTGCTCTTTAAATGGAAAAATGTAGTACCCTAAGGGTAAATATCGGTTCATTTTTTATCGTAACTCCCATAGGTCAGTTAAGATTTAGTTGTAAACTCACAAATTATTTAAGTTACATACTACTACTAACTAACTAACTAACTACTAACTAACTAACTAACTAACTAACTAACTAACTAACTACTAACTAACTAACTAACTAACTACTAACTAACTAAACTAACTACTAACTAACTAACTAACTAACTAACTAACTAACTAACTAACTACTAACTAACTAACTAACTAACTAACTAACTAACTAACTACTAAACTAACTAACTAACTAACTAACTAACTAACTAACTACTAACTAACTAACTACTAACTAACTACTACTAACTAACTACTAACTAACTAACTAACTAACTAACTCACTAATAACTACTACTAACTAACTAACTAACTAACTAACTAACTAACTAACTAACTAACTAACTAACTAACTACACTAACTAACTAACTAACTAACTAACTAACTAACTAACTAACTAACTAACTAACTAACTAACTACTAACTAACTAACTAACTAACTAACTAACTAACTACTAACTAACTAACTAACGAACTAACTAACTAACTAACTAACTAACTAACTAACTAACTACTACTACTAACTACTACTAACTAACTACTAACTAACTACTAACTAACTAACTAACTAACTAACTAAACTAACTAACTAACTAACTAACTAACTACTAACTAACTAACTACTAACTAACTAACTAACTAACTAACTAACTAACTAACTAACTAACTAACTAACTAACTAACTAACTAACTAACTACTAACTAACTAACTCAACTAACTAACTAACTAACTAACTAACTAACTAACCTAACTAACTAACTAACTAACTAACTAACTAACTAACTAACTAACTAACTAACTACTAACTAACTAACTACTAACTAACTAACTAACTAACTAACTAACTAACGAACTAACTAACTAACTAACTAACTAACTAACTAACTAACTAACTAACTAACTAACTAACTAACAACTAACTAACTAACTAACTAACTAACCTAACTAACTAACTAACTAACTAACTAACTAACTAACTACTAACTAACTAACAACTAACTAACTACTAACTAACTAACTAACTACTAACTAACTAACTAACTACTAACTAACTAACTACTAACTAACTACTAACTACTACTAACTACTAACTAACTACTAACTAACTAACTAACTAACTAACTAACTAACTAACTAACTAACTAACTAACTAACTAACTAACTAACTAACTACTAACTACTAACTAACTAACTAACTAACTAACTACTAACTAACTAACTAACTAACACTAACTAACATAACTAACTAACTAACTAACTAACTAACTAACTAACTAACTAAACTAACTAACTAACTAACTAACTAACTAACTAACTAACTACTAACTAACTAATAACTAACTAACTAACTAACTAACTAACTACTAACTAACTAACTAACTAACTAACTAACTAAACTACTAACTAACTAACTAACTAACTACTAACTAACTAACTAACTAACTAACTAACTAACTAACTAACTAACTAACTAACTAACTAACTAACTAACTAACTAACCTAACTAACCTAACTAACTAACTAACTAACTAACTAACTAACTAACTACTAACTAACTAACTAACTAACGAACTACTAACTAACTAACTAACTAACTAACTAACTAACTAACTAACTAACTAACTAACTAACTAACTAACTAACTAACTACTAACTAACTAACTAACTACTAACTAACTAACTAACTAACTAACTAACTAACTAACTAACTAACTAACTAACTAACTAACTACTAACTAACTAACTAACTAACTAACTAACTAACTAACTAACTAACTAACTAACTAACTAACTAACTAACTAACTAACTAACTAACTACTAACTAACTACTAACTAACTACTAACTAACTAACTAACTAACTAACTAACTAACTAACTAACTAACTAACTAACTAACTACTACTAACTAACTAACTAACTAACTAACTAACTAACTACTACTAACTACTAACTACCTACTAACTAACTAACTAACTAACTACTACTAACTAACTAACTAACTAACTAACTAACTAACTAACTACTAACTAACTAACTACTAACTAACTAACAACTACCTAACTAACTAACTAACTAACTAACTAACTAACTACTAACTAACTAACTAACTACTACTAACTAACTCTAACTAACTACTACTAACTAACTAACTAACTAACTACTAACTACTAACTAACTAACTAACTACATTCTCTAATTATCAAGTCAAGAATAGTATTAATTTTAAAGCAATCAAAGAGTCCTTAACCATTCCCCTATAACTGTATTAACACATCCATGACTTCACCTACTTAACAATTTGTCGAGTTGAAGTCGATTTAGCAGTAAGTGGCGGCAGTTTTTATAGTTTTAAAATGCACTTTTATTATACAGTTGTATATTTTATAGTAAAATTATGTTCATATAAAATATGTGCATTAGGGTTATTCCCAAATTAGGGTCCTACTTGGTCTTTTAGTGCAAAAAAAACGTCCTCTGCAAATCGATTTTCGAAAACCATTTGGAAATAATTGTACTTAACTTTTTAATAATAAAATAATAACCTACAAATTTGGGTACTAAAATTGGAGGAGAGATTAAACGAAGTCCCTATTTTTTGTTTGCATCTTGTAAATGTCATGGGTCATGGTTTATATAAAATATTTCAGATTTTGCATTACAAAACTAAAATTTTGTTTAGAGTAAATATCGAAAACTTGTGGAATGAATAAAGCCGATTTTAAATTTTCAAAAATTGTCCTAAAATGAATAACCCTAATATGCATATATACATACATATACAATTTAGTACATATGCAAATACTTATAAAAACACATACTTTCATATGTACATATAAATTTATTTATTTATTATACATTTAAGGTGTTTTATAAATATTGAGAGTACATGTTAAAATGTAATTGCAGAGCAATCCAATGCATTATTGAAATGGCAATTCAAATGGGCATTAAAATTTTATTACATTATATTAAATATATATATATATATGAACAAACATATTAAATTAAATAAATAAAAAGCGGTTATAAAACGTATTTTATTCAGAAAACAATTTGTAACAGAAATATGTCTAGAGAATAGTAAATTTGAAGTACAAATTATTTAAGCTTAACCTAATAAATACCGCTATTATATAGCAATAAGCTCATTATATAACAAGAAAAGCCTTCAATTCGCAAAATAATTCCTAAATAACAAAAAAAAAAAAGAAATAAAGAAATAAAATTATCAACATGATTGGTACTATCTTCTTCTATTTGGCCCAACAGTTAAGTACACTAATATTAACTAGTAATAACTTTCACAAGGACATTATGAACATTTATCAAGTCTTTATAAAGACTGTCTAAAAAAATAAAAACACTAACCAAATTGTATATAAATGTTGAGTAGTTATGTCTTATTATAACAGAGGTAAGGAAAATATTGTAACAAAGAATAAAAAAAATATGGTTAGCGAAAAATTGGTAATTTTACGACAGCCAAAGATGTTATCAAACTAATACATTATTGCTAAGTTATGACTTCAATAACCAGCATAAATCAGCTAAATATAGAAGAAGGAAAATACAAGAAAAAAGACTAAGTAAAACGTTATTGAAAAGAAACACACAAAATGTATGAGAGCCAAAGTAAGAATATGAATCTTTATAAATGTTCAACAAAAATAAATGTACATGTATAAAATAATTACTGCAGCTAAAAATGCCATAACAAATTGAAAGCAAGAACAGTAAAGAATTATGTGCATGGTACTCTACAAACTGCTGTTTTAAGTAGTTAATACTACTTGGCGGTTTGTCCAAAACTATGGACCTATTCAGAGAATCATCATCTTATCTGTTATCTTATACTGTCATAATATAAGATGATTTACGTCTAGAATCGAACCAGAACTGAACTAGAACTGAACTAGAACTGACTAGAACTGAACTAGAACTGAACTGAACTGAAGAACTGAACTAGAACTGAACTAGAACTGAACTAGAACTGAACTAGAACTGAACTAGAACTGAACTAGAACTGAACTAGAACTGACTAGAACTGAACTAGAACTGAACTAGAACTGAACTAGAACTGAACTAGAACTGAACTAGAACTGAACTAGAACTGAACTAGAACTGAACTAGAACTGAACTAGAACTGAACTAGAACTGAACTAGAACTGAACTAGAACTGAACTAGAACTGAACTAGAACTAACTAGAACTGAACTAGAACTGAACTAGAACTGAACTAGAACTGAACTAGAACTGAACTAGAACTGAACTAGAACTGAACTAGAACTGAACTAGAACTGAACTAGAACTGAACTAGAACTGAACTAGAACTGAACTAGAACTGAACTAGAACTGAACTAGAACTGAACTAGAACTGAACTAGAACTGAACTAGAACTGAACTAGAACTGAACTAGAACTGAACTAGAACTGAACTAGAACTGAACTAGAACTGAACTAGAACGAACTAGAACTGAACTAGAACTGAACTAGAACTGAACTGAACTGAACTAGAACTGAACTAGAACTGAACTAGAACTGAACTAGAACTGAACTAGAACTGAACTAGAACTGAACTAGAACTGAACTAGAACTGAACTAGAACTGAACTAGAACTGACTAGAACTGAACTAGAACTGAACTAGAACTGAACTAGAACTGAACTAGAACTGAACTAGAACTGAACTAGAACTGAACTAGAACTGACTAGAACTGAACTAGAACTGAACTAGAACTGAACTAGAACTGAACTAGAACTGAACTAGAACTGAACTATAACTGAACTAGAACTGAACTAGAACTGAACTAGAACTGAACTAGAACTGAACTAGAACTGAACTAGAACTGAACTAGAACTGAACTAGAACTGAACTAGAACTGAACTAGAACTGAACTAGAACTGAACTAGAACTGAATTAGAACTGAACTAGAACTGAACTAGAACTGAACTTGAACTGAACTAGAACTGAATTAGAACTGAACTAGAACTGAACAAGAACTGAACTAGAACTGAACTAGAACTGAACTAGAACTGAACTAGAACTGAACTAGAACTGAACTAGAACTGAACTAGAACTGAACGAACTAGAACTGAACTAGAACTGAACTAGAACTGAACTAGAACTGAACTAGAACTGAACTAGAACTGAACTAGAACTGAACTAGAAAAAACTAGAAAACTGAACTAGAACTGAACTAGAACTGAACTAGAACGATAGAACTGAACTAGAACTGAACTAGACTGAACTAGAACTGAACTAGAACTGAACTAGAACTGACTAGAACTGAACTAGAACTGAACTAGAACTGAACTAGAACTGAACTAGAACTGAACTAACTGAACTAGAACTGACTAGAACTGAACTAGAACTGAACTAGAACTGAACTAGAACTGAACTAACTGAACTAGAACTGAACTAGAACTGAACTAGAACTGAACTAGAACTGAACTAGAACTGAACTAGAACTAACTAGAACTGAACTAGAACTGAACTAGTACTGAACTAGAAACTGAACTAGAACTGAACTAGAACTGACTAGAACTGAACTAGAACTGAACTAGACTGACTAGAACTGAACTAGAACTGAACTAGAACTGAACTAGAACTGAACTAGAACTGAACTAGAACTGAACTAGAACTGAACTAGAACTGAACTAGAACTGAACTAGAACTGACTAGAACTGAACTAGAACTGAACTAGAACTGAACTAGAACTGAACTAGACTGAACTAGAACTGAACTAGAACTGAACTAAACTGAACTAGAACTGAACTAGAACTGAACTAGAACTGAACTAGAACTGAACTAGAACTGAACTAGAACTGAACTAGAACTGAACTAGAACTGACTAGAACTGAACTAGAACTGAACTAGAACTGAACTAGAACTGAACTAGACTGACTAGAACTAGAACTGAACTGAACTAGAACTGAACTAGAACTGAACTAGAACTGAACTAGAACTGAACTAGAACTGAACTAGAACTGAACTAGAACTGAACTAGAACTGAACTAAACTGAACTAGAACTGAACTAGAACTGAACTAGAACTGAACTAGAACTGAACTAGAACTGAACTAGAACTGAACTAGAACTGAACTAGAACTGAACTAGAACTGAACTAGAACTGAACTAGAACTGAACTAGAACTGAACTGAACTGACTAGAACTGAACTAGAACTGAACTAGAACTGAACTAGAACTGAACTAGAACTGAACTAGAACTTACTAGAACTGAACTAAACTGAACCAGAACTGAACCAGAACTGAACTAGAACTGAACTAGAACTGAACTAGAACTGAACTAGAACTGAACTAGAACTGAACTAGAACTGAACTAGAACTCTAGAACTGAACTAGAACTGAACTAGAACTGAACTAGAACTAGAACTGAACTAGAACTGACTAGAACTGAACTAGAACTGACAGAAATAGAACTGAACTAGAACTGAACTAGAACTGAACTAGAACTGAACTAGAACTGAACTAGAACTGAACTAGAACTGAACTAGAACTGAACTAGAACTGAACTAGAACTGAACTAGAACTGAACTAGAACTGAACTAGAACTGAACTAGAACTGAACTAGAACTGAACTAGAACTGAACTAGAACTGAACTAGAACTGAACTAGAACTGACTAGAACTGAACTAGAACTGAACTAGAACTGAACTAGAACTGAACTAGAACTGAACTAACTGAACTGAACTGAACTAGACTGAACTAGAACTGAACTAGAACTGAACTAGAACTGAACTAGAACTGAACTAGAACTGAACTAGAACTGAACTAGAACTGAACTAGAACTGAACTAGAACTGAACTAAACTGAACTAGAACTGAACTAGAACTGAAATAGAACTGAACTAGAACTGAACTAGAACTGAACTAGAACTGAACTAGAACTGAACTAGAACTGAACTAGAACTGAACTAGAACTGAACTAGAACTGAACTAGAACTGAACTAGAACTGAACTAGAACTGAACTAGAACTGAACTAGAAACTGAACTGAACTAGAACTGAACTAGAACTGAACTAGAACTGAACTAGAACTGAACTAGAACTGAACTAGAACTGAACTAGAACTGAACTAGAACTGAACTAGAACTGAACTAGAACTGAACTAGAACTGAACTAGAACTGAACTAGAACTGAACTAGAACTGAACTAGAACTGAACTAGAACTGAACTAGAACTGAACTAGAACTGAACTGAACTGAACTAGAACTGAACTAGAACTGAACTAGAACTGAACTAGAACTGAACTAGAACTGAACTAGAACTGAACTAGAACTGAACTAGAACTGAACTAGAACTGAACTAGAACTGAACTAGAACTGACTAGAACTGAACTAGAACTGAACTAGAACTGAACTAGAACTGAACTAGAACTGAACTAGAACTGACTAGAACTGAACTAGAACTGAACTAGAACTGAACTAGAACTGAACTAGAACTTAACTGAACTTATAGAACTGAACTAACTGAACTGAACCAGAACTGAACTAGAACTGAACTAGAACTGTACTAGAACTGACTAGAACTGTACTAGAACTGAACTAGAACTGAACTAGAACTGAAACTAGAACTGAACTAGAACTGAACTAGAACTGAACTAGAACTGAACTAGAACTGAACTAGAACTGAACTAGAACTGAACTAGAACTGAACAGAACTGAACTAGAACTGAACTAGAACTGAACTAGAACTGAACTAGAACTGAACTAGAACTGAACTAGAACTGAACTAGAACTGAACTAGAACTGAACTAGAACTGAACTAGAACTGAACTAGAACTGAACTAGAACTGAACAGAACTGAACTAGAACTGAACTAGAACTGAACTAGAACTGAACTAGAACTGAACTAGAACTGAACTGAGAACTGAACTGAACTAACTGAACTAGAACTGAACTAGAACTGAACTAGAACTGAACTAGAACTGAACTGAGAACTGAACTAGAACTGAACTAGAACTGAACTGGATAATTATGGCAGATGAATCTTAAATAGTTTTAGAGATCACAATGATCTTTGACCTTTATTTCATGTTACAAACGGTAAGAACAAAGTCATTGAACCTCCATATCGTTCTCCTCAAATTCTTTAATCTTAAAAAAATATATTTTTTATCATGACAAAAAAATCAACAAAATTTCTTGACAGACAAAACTTATTTATAAGGATAAATGTTTTTTTTTACTATTTTCTTAGAAAAAAGCATTTTCTTTTCAGTAAAAATCGAAGTTTTTAACTTGATTTCTTTTGGCAGCACAAAATGATAAAAGAAAAAGGAGAAGAAAACAGTAATAAATTTTATTAAATGTGCAATTATAGAACACCATTTAATTAGTATGATAGAGTGTATGTGTAAATATAGAGGAAAAAACTTTCTATATTTTATTCTTTTATAAATACAATGTAAGTAATTTAATATAGCAGCATATTTCTTGTATATAACTTTAAGATACTTATTACTTTAGTCATATATTTTTTATATAAAAATATATATGTATGTATATTTCTTGCTGTTTGCTTTTGCTGTAATTTTCTCTTTTTTTTCGTTTATCACATTATTTTTCTTGTCGCACTCACACAAATTGATTGTTGACAAAAGATACCAGCTATGCGCCAAATAATAAACTTATTGTAAAATACCTACAAACGAAATATTTTATGGTATTTTTTTTTTTTTTTTGTTTGTCTTTCATAGGAAAATATTGCTAAATAGTATAGTTTGCTTACAGGGCCAATAGCCTAAAAGTATGCCGGCATTTACTGTTTATTCAACTGTTTATTTATAACCATTGTGTAGAGTGTGAGTGCCTAAGTCCTAAGTTTATTTATTGATAAAAATTTGTAGACATTAAATTAAATGATAAGCAAAGTCTGACCTTAAGTTCATTTATTTATTTCCCTTTATGGTGGATATTGTGTAGGTAGCTTTTTTAGTATGTGCTAAGTCTTATATATATTCATTTTGTTTTTGTTTTTTTTTTTTTTTTGGGGTATATTGTTTTGTCAAGCCAGGAAGTGTTAAGGAAGCAATAACAACTAGCTATAAATAAATTCAGAAATTTTTGTAAAACATTTAGGAGGAAACTGAAATTTACGTTCCCATGTTATTGTTGTTTTAATTATGGGAATTGTGTTAGTAGTATGGACAGCAAATGCTAGTAATAGCTAAAGTAATAGTAATAATTGTAGAAACATTAATAGAAGTGTCATTAAGAGTTATAGCATTCGTTATAAATCAGTAAAAATTAGGATTCATTTGTACTCTACTTACACAAGACTATTTTAGATATTGTGGTGATAGTTTTAGCACTAAAATAGTTTATACCAAGCTAATACCAGATCCCAATCAAAAAATTTTAAAAAACTTTCTTATAAAAGCGAAAGCTTTTTGAAAAAAAGAAGTCTTTTACTTAAAAACTTATTTAAGATTCTTTGCAATATTCCTTGAATATATATTTCTTATTGGAATATTTATAAAAATATAATTTTTAAAACAAATGTTAAAAATAAACTATTTTTATGAGATTGCTTTAAATAGTGAAAAACTATGTTTATGTTTTACATGACGTATGAGTGATTTTTAACTTTATTAAATTTTTTCGTAAGTATACGTCCCGTACAAAAAATATACAAACAATTGAAAATATTTAGTGTTCCACTTTAAAACACTTAGCTTTGAAATATAAACACAAAGATTTTTTCCTTTTAACAAGTCTGTAAACTGGCAATTTTAGTTATTATTCTCCTCTAAAAAAAAACTTGAGTCCTTTCTTTTTCGATTTTTAATCACAGCAAATACTACGAAAAAAGAAAATAATAACAACAAATTAAAAATGAAAATGAAATTCTAACAAATACACAGACTTCTTTTACACATTCTGAACAATTACTCACACAACACTATTGTTGTTGAGTGTGTTGATTGTTGGTTCGTTGCTTGGTTGTTGGGTGTACTACACACGCACACAAATCTTTAAGCACAAACAAACATATACACTCTAAATGAATAGCAATAAACAACGGCAAGAGTAGAGCACTAGTGTTAGTAGTTATAGAGAAAGAGGAAAAAATCACAATTTCAATTTAAGTAGAGCAACTTTAATCACTTTCATTTAAATGCTTATGACATTCTTTTAACATTTGCTTTTTTGTAACACATTTTTTGTCATTGTCGTTGTTGTTGTTGGCTGCTCTACTCTACTGTTACAATTTACTATTGTTTGCTGTTGTTGTTTTAGTTGTATGTTACATTTGTGTTGTTGTTTTTGTATTTCTTGCTATTTTATACCATAAAAGTTTGTGGATTGTTTTCCACACAACACGCACCCGAATGAGCAACCATTCAACCAGTTCAGTTGGTAGCTGATGAGGACGATGATGATGTTGCTGTTAACACTCAACATTGTAATATGTATTTTTCTGTTTTTTTTTTTTTTTCTTTTTTGTTCAGCTGAGAT
>NW_023995866.1:0-77405 GCF_015586225.1 Lucilia sericata
AAAAGGAACAGAAAAGCCAAAATATTTAAGGAAAACCATCTAAAAGCTCAATAAATTTTGAATCTATGTTGTTTTTGAGGAATTTATAGTATATGTTCAGATATTTAAAATAACAAAAAAAAAAAAAAGAATAAAGCACTTGGCTTTTATATAACCCCAAAATTCAATAAATAAATTTTAATAATGCTCTATATAACTTTGGGATTATATTTGACCCAAGTGCTTAAAAGGATTAATTTTACCTTTTTTGTTGTTATTTTAAATATCGGATCATATACTATAAATTCCTCAAAAACAACATAGATTCAAAATTTATTGAGCTTTTAGATGGTTTTCCTTAAATATTTTGGCTTTTCTGTTCCTTTTATTAAACATTTAGCATGCAAATTTTAAAATCTTTGAGTAGCGAAATTCTTACGAAGCGACAGGCATCGAACCTCCCCTCCGACGAGCAATAAGGCTGTATAATTGCATGCGACTCGCCTGATTATGCTTTCAAAACGTTATATACAACCAATAGGTGAAAAGTTAGACTCATTTGAATAAAACCCTGTATGACCAAAATGTCCAAATTTGACCCCCTCTAAGTCCAGCAGTTCTTGACCGATAGAGCTGAAAATTTGTGTCATGTCACTTGACATGAAATTCCCAATATACTAGACTGTAGTATAAGTATTAATAGTAATAAAAAACAAAAATAATTATTATCTTCAATTTACGCAATTGCTTAAATTTCTATTAAATGTCATAACTACTTTGTCTCAGATTTCTATTTTTTTTTAAATAAAATAAAACTAGTCATTCTCAATAAACCAAAGAATGATAGCGGAAACGGTATTACCTTTTAAGGGCTATTATGATATCATATTTCATTATTTAAAACGATATAATTATAATATCGTTTCGCATTATTTTGTTTCCAACAAAAAATTGAAAAAAAAAACAAACATTTGAGAAAAACTTCAAACACAAAAATAATTTCAATAGAAATTTTCAAACAACATAAGAAAACCAAAAAAGAATATTAAAATAAACGTAATTATTGATAAATAATCAAAATAAATACGCGAATTTCGTTCAATATTTCAGTTTTGTGGTAAGTTGACATGTATGCTATTTTGAAATGTTACAGGTATTTGCGAGACAATGCATAATGTGATGAAAAATATGATTTCTTTAAAATATGTATGAATGTAGATATGTACAAATGTATGCAATATTTCCCTTTTCAGGATTTATTATATATGGTTTAGGCAAATATTTAGTTAATTAGCGATTTATATGTAATTTTAAGAATAAAAGAGCATATAGAAAAAAAAACTGAAAAAGGCGATTTAACTATCGTTATTTTTGGAAATTATGATAGCGAAAACGATATCATAATTTTATGGAAAAACGATATCATAAGGGAAGGTATCATTTAGTATGTAAATACTATCGTTCTTGATACGAGAACGACTATCACTTATGATATTTTTTATCACCTATGTAAGTGATATCGTTGTAATATCGTTTGGTTTATTGCGTTTAAGCGACTATTTACATTTTTGTAAATGAGGTGATATCTATATTTTTCAGAAAATAAACAAAGAACAGCTGTTGACGCTGTTTGATCTTACATTTGGTTTGCAAGATCAAATTATTTGACTTTTGGTGTTCACATTGATGATGAAAAACAAAATGATGATGATGAAACAAAAACAAAATATTTATTTGCCGGCAAATCAATTTGTTTTATGAAAATCATCTACATTGCTGTTTGTTAACATGAAATATTTTATGTTCAGATTCGACAAATAAAGTTTATTCAATCGGGTTATATATTAATATTATAGACTTTTATTATATAAATTTAATTGTAAACCTATTAAAAATAGTTAAAATTAAAACAAATTGGTAAATTGTTTTTTGCTTGCATGAAAATATACAATATACTGTGGCTGCAAAACGTGTGTGTTTGAACCAAATTATTTTTGTTCAAGTCGAAACATGAAATAAATTTTGCGTTTGTTTGACGCAACTTTAGAAATATTTATAACAAATATTTGGACAAAATATTTTACAGGTCTGAACTTAGCTTAATACATTCTCACAAATTAAGGTGGAAGTACACAACACGCGTTGAGGCGGCAACGCGTTTTACGCTTTTCAAACTTTTCGCGCTTTACAAGCTGCAAGTTACACACAACGAGTCATTTTGATCTTTCTTTTAATGTTTTTTAAGACTATTACTGTTTTAAAAATCAACATTTTAAGATTTTGTTTATTTTTTAATATTTTTCATTCATTGTTGGTGAAATTTATTTCATTTTAGTTTATTCTTAATCTACACAAAACAAAATACAACCCTGATCAGCTGCCGACGCGTCAAAAGATGAAAGTTGCTGAACTTTTCGCGGCATACGCGTTACAAACTACAGTGTGTAACTTGTTAAATGAAAATACACTAATTCAACTTTTTTTGACAGAAGCCTATATATAACGCCTTTCACCTTTAAGGTTGTACGCAGCAACGCGTTATACGCGTTCAGCAACTTTCATAACCATCATAAAACAGAACAAAGATTTTTTGAAGCTGGGTAAAATATTGAATTGAACATGAAAAATCGTGTCCCCCATAGGATATTTTCTAGAAAACTGTCCAGCTCACGAACGGACTATGGTAAACCTAAAATATTTAGGTTAACATCATATTACATAACACAGAATATTTTGAGGGGGGTAACTCAATCAGTGAGTCGGTCTAATGTACATATATAGAAAAGTGAAAATTTGTAAAAAATTAAAAGTATAATTGAAAAATATCAATAAAATAATATGTATGAAATAAAGAAAAAATATTGTTATAATTGAATTAATAAGCTTATACAAATGTTACGAAAATTAGCTTACTTCAATAACGTTTCAAAAAATATTTTTCAGTAAGCTTATTTCATAATTGCTCTTCTAAGCTTGCTGTAAACTGCAACTAGGAATATTATCACAAGGGTTCAATTTCCTTGATAAAATAATTATTAACAAGCCTTTTACAATAATTATCATAATAGCTTTGCAAACTTAAGCTGGCTACACACCAGTAAAATGACATGTCAACATCAACAATTAAAAATATTATAGTGTAGATACAAAATGAAATAAAACTTAGAAAATACGGACGGAAAATTGAAAATCGTATGATTTTTTTAAAATTTTTTGAAAAATTTAATTGCATTTTTTTTATTTAAACAAAAAAAAAATAAAAACAGAAACAAATTTCAAATAAAAACAGAAAAAAATGAAAATTTTCAAATCTGATAGTGTAAAAACAAAATATTTTTTCTATTTTTTTTTTTTTGATAATCATAACAATTTTCATTTGATTTTGTTTTGGCAGTTTGAAATAGAAATCTAACGACTTCTCTAATAGTGTGTAGGCAGTTTTAACGCTAATGGTAGTAAGTTTGTTAAAAACGAATTTTAAAGCCTTTTGGTTTGTTGGGTTAGGTTTAGTCATACTCAGTAGGGTTCTATTAGTTGTGTTTTGTTGCTATCAATGAGTGTTAACGCTTAAAGTTAGCAACAAAACGAACATTACCTGACTTGGCATCACTCCACAGAAGAAATCTGCTAAATCTTGAAATTATTTACATTTTCTTAAAAAAGGTTTTTTTATTTGATATTTTTTTTTGATTTAAATTTTATTTTAAAATATTTTTTTATTGTTTGACATAAACACATTAATATTTGTATTTTTATTTTTGAATTGGTAGCACTTTTATCGACGTTAAAATTAACTTGTATAATTTTACACGTTAACTCCTAACGTTTATAAATTTTAAATTTATATGAAATTGCCTTTGAACGTTAGCAACAAAACACAACTATAGTTGAAACGAAAAGTCGACTTTTCGACTTTTCGACTTTTTGCATTTAGTTAAAAGTCGACTTTTCGACCTTTCGACTTTTTCCATTTTATGAAAAGTCGATTTTTCGACTTTTCGACCTTTTTCATTTATTTAAAAGTCGACTTTTAGACTTTTCGACTTTTAGTATTTTATAAATGGTCGACTTTTCGACCTTTCGACTTTTTCCGACTTTTCGACTTTTTCCGACTTTTTTCGACTTTTCGACTTTTTCCGACTTTTTTCGACTTTTCGACTTTTTTCGACTTTTCGACTTTTTTCGACTTTTTTCGACTTTTTCCGACTTTTTTCGACTTTTCGACTTTTTCCGACTTTTCGACTTTTCGATTTTTTACGACTTTTTGAAAATTTTCGACTTATTTCGACTTTTTTTTCGACTTTTTTTTTATTTTTTTTACTTTTTTCGAGTTTTTCCGACTATTTTAGAGTTTTTGACCTCTTTTCCACTTTTTTAAAATTTTCGACTATTTTCGACTTTTCGATTTTTTCGACTTTTCGACTTTTTCCGACTTTTCGACTTTTTCCGACTTTTCGACTTTTTTCGACTTTTCGACTTTTTTTCGACTTTTTTCGACTTATCGACTTTTTTCGACTTTTCGACTTTTTTCGACTTTTCGACTTTTTTCGACTTTCCGACTTTTCGACTTTTCGACCTTTTTCGACTTTTATTTACAAAGTCGACTTTTCGACTTTTTCATAGACGATAGTCGAGTTATCGAGACTTCGACTTTTCGACTTTTTTCGACAAAAAGTCGATTGTTCGATTATTCGAAAGTCGATTTATAGAACCCTAATACTCAGTTTCATTTCTATGTATATCTATGTCCAAAGTATAACAACCCTGCAAACAATTGCTATCTAAATAGTATCCATAACGTAACAACGTGTAGGTAAAAATATCTAAAAAACTGTTCCTCCTGTTTAATACTTACTTTTTATAGCATAAAAGTGCGTAAAACTAGTAAAATTTTCAGTTTTGCCATAGCAATAGGGAAACTGGAAATTTATCTAATTTTACACTATTTTATGTAGTAAAAGCGACTTTATAATACATTTTCTTTATTTCTCTTACTTTATGAATAATTTAAAATTGTTTATACTCACTAATCTCTCACTTATGTTTATTATATATTAAATTTATTTTTTATATATTAAATTTTAAATAAAATCATTACAATATTTCACAATGTGTTACTATTCACACAACTGATCACTATAAACTTAATATATTTACTGAAATATACAAACGCTTTTTTTTAAATTTTGAGAGCAAAAATAATTCTGTCTTAAATTATCTTGTTAGTGTATTAAAAAGTGTTCTTTTTATAAATTTTTATTCTATCTAATTATTATCATTTGCGTTTCCTTTTGGTATATTAGATCGAACCTAAATTTTACAAAAATGGGATAAAAATTAGAAAATAATGTATTTAGTTTTTGAAAATATTTTTATTTAGCACTGAGAAACATGAAGTTGAGCCTAAATAGTGTAAATTTAGTTCATTTATCCAAAATTAAACTCAAATTTGCTGGCAGGGAAGTAGTCCGACTCTTTGACAGCAGTACCTAACTCTAAGCATGTGTTAGTGAAAAAGTACATAACTCTAAATATGTATTAGTAACAAAAATGTATATGTGTTGGTGCATTTTCAACATACAGAGTTTTATAAAAAATTACAAATTGTTTGGATTTTCAATACCAAAAATTTAAACTGTTTGTAAATTAAAATTCTACAACAACAATAATGAAATGTCAATAATTAAAAAAAAAATATATTTTTTTTCGGTTCAAGGAAATAAAACAAAATTTTAAGTAAAAAGTCCTATAAAACTATTTAAAAAATTGCAGTTTTTTTGGGGATAACGGCAATTTCGCGTACGGTCCTTCAAAGTGGTCAAAAAAGTAAGGTAAAGTTTTGAATGTTTTAACAAGTTTAAATTTCTCACAAGAGAGTAGAACTCACACAGTACTCGTAGATGTGAGAGAGTAATTTCCAAAGAATAAACAAGAAGTGAAACGCTGTCATTTTTTTACAACAATAACATTACGCTCTTCTCACAGACGAGTGCTGTGTAAATCCAACACATATGTAAAAATTTTATTCTCTCTCCAAACTTCAAAACTTTTTCGCGAAAATTTGAGGATAATAGCACTTTGAAATATTTTTCATCACTTAACATTATGTTTTATAATTTTTTTGCACAATTTAAACACATTTAATAGCCCGAAAATAATATATTTTTTACAAACGAAAAAAAAAATATTTTTTATTTTTTGACATTGAAATTTTGTTGGTTGAAATTAAAACTAAAAAAAACAATGTTGTAAATTTTCGTATGGTAAACGAAAAAGATATTTCAAATAAATAATTTATTTTTTCAATATTATAGATTAAAAAACAAATAGACGTCTTTATAAAATGTTTGTAGATAAAATATGTGGAAAATATCTTAAGAAACCTTTCAAAGTATAAATTGAAATGTAATATTTTTTTTTCAATATTTTTCAATACGATTTTTTGCAACTATGTTGACTTGAGAATTCTACTAATACATTCTTAGAGTTAGGTACCGGATGACAGTAGACTTAGGTACTTTTGACAGCAGTTTCATTTCTTATTTATTCTTTGGTAATTTCCTTTATGTGAGAGTCGGACTACTTGTTATACTTTGTCTATGTCCTCCACCCACTGTTGCCAGATTTGAAGATTTATCGTAATTTTGAGGATTTTCAGTGTCAAAAATTACCCTTTCACGATTTTAACTCTAAATTTGACGATTTTTTTTAAAGGATTTTTGTAAAAATTTTTATAAATATATCATTATTTTCTCAATTATTTAAAAGAAAATCGAAATATATTTAGTATATTCTAAGAATAATATTAATAAACTAGCTGTGCCCTGTCCGCGTTGCTGGCCTTAAGTAATAAAAATTCAAAATATTTTATTAAGTAAAATAACTTTTATTTTAGTAAAATAATAATTAAACCAACATAATGTTTATAAATTATGTCATTCTTTTGTATTTTTCTAAAAATTATTGCAATGCTTTATGATAAACCACATACCCTCATACCATTTACCCTCATTGGTCAGTATGAATAGTGCTGATGGTTTTCCAACACTTGAACATCCAATGTATAGCTGACTATGCGAAAAACATTGAGTTTCAAGATTTAACCCACAGACTTCCAACGACTGACCTTGTGATTTATTTATGGTCATAGCAAACGCTAGACGCACTAGAAACTGAATACGTTAGTATAGTTAATATAGTTGCTTCAATAATATTGTTTAACAATTGTTTTACAACCAATCTAGTCCCATTACATGGACGTGGTGGATTTATATTTTATATAAATCCACTATATTATAAATATATAAATTATTTTATATATATAATTTACAATTTGATAGGAATCCACAACCCTAACAACAGATTTGTATTTTTTAGCTTGACCATTAATCTTGTTTTGAATTTCGAGGTTGTTTTCATTGACGTTTCCTTTTTTTCTGCTACAGTAGTGTGGCAACCCCTTTAATCTATATAAATAAAAATCAATTGTCGTTCGTTGGTAATTGCATCATTTGAGAACGGCTAGACCGATTTGGACAATTTTTTTACTGAAATGTTCGTCATAGTCCAACTTAGGTTTTTTACGGAAAGAAAAATTGACAACGCCCACTTTTACGCACACTTTTTTCGATTTATCTAAAATCGGAAAACGGCTGCACCGATTTGGCTAAATTTTTTATTTAAATGGTCATAGTAATCTAATTTAAGTTTTTACTGAAAGAAAAATTTACCACGCCCACTTTTTTCGATTTATCTAAAATCGGAAAACGGCTGCACCGATTTGGCTAAATTTTTTAAAACATGTTCATAGTATTCAAATTTAAAGTTTTACTGAAAGAATAATTGACCACGCCCACTTTTACGCTCACTTTTTTCGATTTATCTAAAATCACAAATCGAACATAAACATTTTTTCTAATTTGGACAGGACAACGTCTGTCGGGTCAGCTAGTATTAAAATATATAATCAATTTATCCATTTTGTATAAATCAAATATTTTCATAAAATATAAATTTAATTTTGCTTTAACTTTTGATAATGAAAGATTGTTTACCTCTATAGTAGTTTTCGCTTATAGTCCACAACTACAGTTGCACAATTTTTGTAGACTATAAGCGAATTAGGACTATAATTGAATCCAGATATAATACACATTTTGGACTATATACAAATTATGTACTTTCTCCAATAAAACCACTTTTTTAAACAAAATAAAAGTTTAATTAAAATATAATCAAATATTGTTTTAAATAAAATTAATAGTTTAAAAAAAAAAACCTTTACATATTATTTTTTATTGTAAATCAAATGCTTTTAAAGCTTATTGTAATAAAAAACAAAAAACTTAAAGTATGAGATTCATTTAAAGGATCAGAAAGTAGAATCTAAAATATTTAAAATTTTATATGAAAAACACTAACAAAATCTGAGTAGAATTCATACAAAATTTTAAAAATTGTTTTAATTTCTTCTTTCTGAATTCGGGCATAAGTCTTTGGATGACTAAATCAAACACAAGATAGATATCAATTTCTATATGAAATATAAATTACGAATTGTTGAACATTTAAAAGAATTCTGCAATCTTAGATTATTTCTTTTTTAAGAAATTTACAATAAATGATTATAATTTTTCAAACAATAAGTTTACCAGTTTGTTAAAAAAATTATTAAAAAAACAGTGTGGACTATATGTAAATTTTTTCTATACAATATTAGTTAAGCATGCAAAGAAAATTTGGCCTTTAAACGAAAATGGCCTATAGGCGAAGTGGACTTAAGAACAAATAATTTGTATGAAATTCGAAAAAACCTGCAAGTGGACAGGATTGTTTTGTCTTACATCCGTTTTTGGCCTTTAAGCGGAATGGACTATAAGCGAAAAGTACTGTAATATAGCACGATGACTGAGCCATTGATGACTGGTATAATTACGTATTATATTAGGATATACCTTTGAAACTAAATCTTCTATAGATTCAATAGTAACACAAAAGTCAACAGGTAATTATTAAGCCTGTTGTTCCGTTTATAGGAACTTTACCATTTCCAATGTTCAACAACAGTTTTGCAAATAAATGGGCTGATTGATTGTTTTGTAAGCTTACTCGCATATTTTCAGTACTACGCAAATCACTAAACGTTTGATCCTATGCCTCCAAAGCAGTGTTGCCAAAACTGCGGTTTCCCCGCTAGATCTGGAGGTTTTTGATCATCGATTGCGACAACATTTCAATAAAACCCGCTAAGTGTTTTTTTAACTGGAAATATTTTTATTTAGCTGGTTTTAGCGTTTTTTGGCCAATTATTTTTTTAAGTGTATGTAACTTGTTATCAGATGTTTGGATGATTTATCGGTAAAGCCCCCTTCAAACGAGCACACAAATAATATGATCTGTCATATTTTTGTGTAGAAGAGAACGGATAGGATCGTCTAAACGCAATATGTAATGAAACCATCACACATTGAGAGAAAAAACGGATGGAAAATTTGACGTATGGCTCTCTTAATTTTTGAAATGATTCAAAAAACAAGCAAGTCGCATTAGATCAGGGATGTATTTTTATGTAAACACATACAAAAAAAGTGAAACAGCTGTTTTCCACTTTTCTTTTTATCGTTTCGTGTAAACACGAAAAATATAAATCATACGACTTTTTTTTCTCTTTTTTATCATACGGATAGAATTTTATTTTACTTTTTCGTTAAACTTGTCAAAGGTAAAATGTGATCGTCTGAAGGGCCCTTAAATGCACTTATCTAATATAAAATCTAACGGCATTTTTTGTTTTTTTTTCTTCATAAGTGAGTGCAAAGAAAATCTGTGTTAAAAAAGAAGAATTTTTAAAAAAAAGGTGAACAAATTTGTTCAAAAAAGAAAAATACATTAAAATAGCAAACCACTGAACACCAAGAAATGAAACTGACGTTTTTCTACAACAATAACGTTACGCTCTTCTCACAGACGAGTTCTGTGTGACTCCAACACACATGTAAAAATGTCTCTCTCTCTCAAAATTTCAAAACTTTGTCGCGAAAATTCGTGGCTTATAGCACTTTAAAGTATTTTTTATCACTTAAAGTTATATTTTATTATTTTTTTTGCACAATTTAAATACATTTAATAGCCCGAAAATAATCTATTTTTTTTTTTTGACATTAATTTTTTTTGTTGAAGTTAAAACTGAAAAAAGACAATGTTGTAAATTTTCGTATGGTACAAGACAAATGTTTATAGATAAATTATGTTGCAAAATATTTAAAGAAATCTTTTAAAATAAAAATTTAAATGTAATAATTTTTTTCAATATTTTTAAATCCGACTTTTTGCAACTATGTTGACTTGAGAATTCTACTAATACATTATATAAATATATTTATATACATAATATAATATATTTGCAATAAGCGTTTTTGTCGACAACATCTTTATGCAGGAAAATAGGTAAATCAACCTATAGTCAAAAATTTAGAAAAGAGTGGAAGACAAAGCCCCAATTGAGGGATTGGATTAGTGAATCTGACAATGAATAAAAGGCTTTTTGTCGCTATTGCAATTGTAATTTGCAATAGCGGCATTCGACGTTCGATGCGTTTTGTATTGTAAAAGTTTAATCTTGCAAATATTTTGCTAATGATTGTGAGCGGTTTCTTTCTTTGATATTTGCAATGCAATGCAATTTAAGCTTTTTAACAGCTGATAGAAGTCAACAATTAATGAAAGTTTTTGTTTGATTATTTCAATAATCTTTGGAAGAAATTGCCCAAGAAATAACTTGGACTGAATGTAAGACTTTCGCCTATTTATAAGTGATCTGTAGATTCCTAACTTTCCATTTATGTATACGGCCTCAACTAACATTAATTTATTTGTAACAGTTCCGCGGTTTGTAAAAAAACACTTATTTGTTTAAAAAAAAGTACTTCTATACTTGGTGCCTCCTCCAAATAATCAAAGAACATTTATATTCCTTCTGTTGACCACTATTTGTTTGGTTTTTTGGAATAATTTTTGCCTCTATTGTTTTAGTTTCATTTATTTTGTTGTTTACAATTGACAGCTATTTTAATGAAAGAATTGCAAACGCAATAATGCACCAAAAAAAACTATTTAAGTAAATGCAATGGTGTGACAATTGCAACCGTGTGTGTTTTGTTGTTGGATTGCAATAAAAAGTTATGAAATTTTGCATTTGCTCTTTTACAAGAGCATTTGCACTAAACACTGAACTCCGCTGATGTTTTATTTTGCGTTGTCTTTCTTTTGTTGTTATCTTTAAGTTAATTGGGCATAAATGTAGCGTTCTAACCTAGATGATTTTAAAAGTTTGTTTGTTCCACATGATAGTACTTTTCCTTGTGACTTCAACAAAGGACAAACAATTATCCGTTCTATTAGGGTCCGGGAGTTATGGTCCTCCAAAGTTTTGATATATAATTGAATGTATCTCGATTATTGATTAACCGAAATTCAAAAAATATTAATCTTTAAACTTACATAACTCTTGCAATTTATGGAAAGCTCTTTCATAGACCTTTCCAATAATTTCCATTTCGACCATATCGGTTAATTAGTAATCGAGATTATATATCAAAACTTTGGAGGCCCATAACTACCGGACCCTAATAAAACGGATAATTGTTTGTCCTTTGTTGAAGTCACAAGGAAAAGTACTATCATGTGGAACAAACAAACTTTTAAAATCATCTAGGTTAGAACGCTACATTTATGCCCAATTAACTTAAAGATAACAACAAAAGAAAGACAACGCAAAATAAAACATCAGCGGATTCAGTGTTTAGTGCAAATGCTCTTGTAAAAGAGCAAAATAATTTTTTGTCCTATGTTGAAGTCACAAGGAAAAGTACTATCATGTGGTATAAACAAATTTTTAAAATCAGCTGGATTAGAACGCTAGATTTATGCCCATCCATATTTCGGTGCGGATCAAAATTTTTTTGTTTGCACAACAACAAAACATACTTGTTTACCCTACTCTAATTTATTTGGAAGAATCCTTCTGTGTATGCTTTTCACATAAAATTAAGTAAACAAACATATTTTTTGCAAGAAAAAAGAAAAATAAGCACGACTTACATTGGAAAAAAACAAAACAACAAGTAGGACCGAGCAAAAAAACAGAAATAAACGCATCATAAAAAAGCACAAAATTGTTGTTTTACCGGTCTTTGCACATATTCTTATTTCATTCTTACATGCAAAAACACGAACACTCTCAATCTCGACATTTTACATTTATTTATCAACAGAACTAGAAACAAATTTTACATTTTATTTTACAATGCTAGTGCAAAATAAAACTTTATGCTCTTTCAGTTGTTTATTTTTCAAAAATGTCCATGTGCATGAAAAAAAGTTTTTCTTGTTATCTCAATATTGTACGAAAATAAAAAACATTACTAATAGTATCATGCAAGAGTGAATAAAGCAAAGTTTTATTTTTGTTTGTTTTTGTTCACGAATTGAAGATAACAAAACTAAATTTATTTGTTTTTGTTCAAGAGCGTGAGTGATAATTAATATGAATGAATATTTGGAACCCTGCTATATAATATTTTTGGCTTATTATGGGACGATTTTAATGCAGAATAAAATTTTTATAATAACTAGTTTTTGTGTTTTTCGATTCTTACTTTTTCATATCACTCTCCTAGAATTTTTCTAAAATTTCTCAATTTTTTGGTATTTTTTAACTGCATAAATAATGTTTTTAGCTTAGTACGCACACGTACCAAATCCGCTTATTATTTTAATACGGAATTAAAAAAGGCTTATTCAATAACATTTAATTGAATTTTATAGATCAAAAGTGAACAGAAAGTGTTCAGATTCTGGAACTGCTACATTGGAACTAGTAATGTCGCCCTTAATTGGAAAATTCCTAAAAACGTTTGTATGTATTTTTTAGTTCAAGTCCTGTGGTCCTGATAATAAATTTTTTTGGGTAATTTTGATTGCTCTAAAAAATTTGTTTATATTTTTTTAATTAGTTTCGGTTCTGTATATTGTAAATAAAATGTTAGCTTTGTTCCATTTTCCATAGGTAGTAGCCCTTTTATAATGTAACTTAAGCTCATCAAATATGAATCGATATTTCTACAGATTACCAGTTAAAATTAATTTTTATGTTCAACATAATTAATTAATAATTAATTTTTAAACATATTTTTACAGAAGAACAATTAAAATAGGCATACAATAAGTGCCAAGATATATTAGAAAAATGCTAAAAAAAAGGTGCTAGATTAAATTTTAGGGTGCTAAGTGAGTTTAAAAATCTAGCACTAAAAGTGCTAAATTGGCAACACTGATTCGTACTAATCATCAGGGTTCTATAAATCGACTTCGATTATTCGAAAGTTGATTTATAGAACCCTAATCATGAATAAATTTTTGGTTGCATATATCTCAAAACTTTTGCAATCGATTTTGAATTTTTATATATTTTTATAAAGACAATTTTATACAGATTGCTATTTATTTATAAGAAAATGCAAAATATAAATATTTGTAGCACAGTCTCTGCAAAAAGTTAATAAAACCCATTTTCCTATTTAAACACATTTTCACCGTTTAGATACTGTTTTAAACGGGTTAGTATTATCCGATTTGTCTCAAATGCTCTACATTACAGTTTAGTGCATGCTCTTCTATAATTTTTAAAAACATGCTTTATATAACCACCCTAATGAATATTAGGGTTGTCACTCTTAGAAATTTTTATCAAATTGTACAAATATTTGCAAATAATTGAATGCAACATTAACAAACAATTTATACTCTAATTGAAATTTAAAATAAAATATAAATTCCGCGGTTTTTACAAAGAACAAAATAAATTTATAATCTATGAATTTAAATCTGGAAATAAACAGAAAATTTTACTTTTTAAATAAAGCTATGACACCTGATTGGCTTAAGTAATTTGTTTTTGAGAGCACTAATTGTGGGCTAATAATTAGTTGCCAAGGCCAAAATTTATGTATACCCCTAACGTGAGTTTATACTTAATTAAAAAAAAAAAAAAAATATTAAATTCTATAGGAAACTCTAATTTTTTTGAATATCTCTGAAGATCGCAGCCAATTTTCATATATATGTTTCTATAGAAAATTTCCTATGCAAGGGTTATAATTAGATAACTGCAATTGGCTGCAGTCATTACATCTATTCCATTAAAAATATAATTTTTAAATATCTTTTTATTATTAATATTATTTTTTCTTAGAGTTAAAAATAAAACCTTTAAAATTGAGCTTTTGTCTAAAAAATCATTGCAGAATAATCTTGAAGTACTAAATTATAATACACTGAAGAAACTATATAAATATCTGAAATATTTACCAAGATATAAGCATTCAAAATTAATATGCCGCTTCAGAAATATTACAAGAAAATTATTTTATTTTTAAAGTAGCAACTTTGAGCACCTATATTTCGGGTTAAAGGAACTCTGTAATATTTTTAGTTATTTTTCTATAGTATATGGAATGTTTACTGTTAACTATAACAACAAGCAAGACAATTGGAAAGCGTTTAATTTTTTATTTTTGTCGTTCTAAAAGTACCAAATGTCTCACTTTGGGTCGTTTTGATTTCCATCGCGCCATAAAAAGCGTTATCTGATTTTGTCTTCGGGCTGAATAATAATCTGGTGGAACATTTCACGTATTTCAGCGCAAACGGCAATTTTACCACGACGAAAATTATATAAAGTTATAGGCAACGATGCAATATCTTGAGGACCTTTTAATACATGAGAATATAAGGGAATCACTTGTCAGCTGCATCAAATACTAAACGAACCTTTTTTGGTTTATTAGGATTTATAACCCCAAAATGAGGCAAATACTATTTTTGTCTCTTGTCAATTCTATTTCTTCTAAACGAGGTTTACGAACATAACATTAATTCAACTATATCAAAAGCTTTAAGAATTAATTCTAGGAATTGAATCATAGGGAATGAGTTTAAAAAATGGTTAATTCTTTAAAATATAACTCTTTTTTAAAAAAGAATAGGGAATGAATTCTTTTAGAGCTTAGCGTGTGCCTAGATGCTAGTTTTCAACAGTGTTGCCAGATAGTCTTAATCTTCACATCTTTCTTGACGCTAGTGAGGACCAGGGTTGCCAAATAGAATTTTTAAATTGTAAAAAACAGCATTAACAATTGTACTTTTTTGATTCCATTTGTACCAAATCATTTTTTTAGAAATTATATATCAATATGAAGTACTCTCAAAATGAACAGTTCATCTGTATCTATGGGCTAGATTAGTCATTGGACTAGTAAATAAACAGGTCCATTTTGTCACCAGATTGGTCCATAGAATAATAGGGAGTCTATAGAATCCCTATGGACTACACAATAGAGTAGTCTATAAACTAGACAATAGACTACTCTATAGACTAGACAATATACTAGTTTATAGATTATAATGTTATATATTAGTCCAAAGGCAAATACATAGAGATGTCTATAAACTAGATAATAGAATAGCCTATAGACTATACTCTAAATACAAGATAATAGTATAGTCGGTAAATAACGCAAAGGCTACTTCATAGACTAGTCCCTAGACTAATTTATAGACCAGACCATAGAAAATTCATTAGACTAAGCCAAAGTATAGTAAAATGTACTTTAAAAGTCTATTCAAAATAGCACTTAAAAGACCCTTAAAATTATTTAAAATCGGATAAAATAAGTCCTATGTCGCCCAATGGCTCATGCAGGAGCTAATATTTATTGTTATTTTATTTAGTTTGTTTTGTTTAAATTATTTATTTGTTCTTTATTTGATTTATTTGTTTTATTTAATTTCTTTATTTGTCCCTTTAAATTTCTTTTATTTCTTTAATTTGATTTATATTTATTGAGCCACCTTAATGTTGTTTATAATTGTATGATCATTGTTGTTATTATTTTGTTCATATGACCGTTAGGATTTTTTATATTGTTCTTTTTATTCCCTTTTGTTCTTATTTGTTTACGAACTAAACGCACTTTGTCCCTAAATTCTACTGCAGTATTTTCGTTAAGTTTTTTGTTTGTTTGGAATGTAACAGTTAGTAAATATACATAACAGAAAGAAATTTGTAGGCTCAGTATTTACTGGCTTTAATATTAAAGTTTAGTTTGTTGGGGACAAAGACTGCGGTAAGTGGTTCATATTTATATAAATATTATTTTTGTAATAATTTAAATTTTTTATTAGAAATAAACGTTTACACCCTTGCATCATAATTTTAAACAAATTTGTGGTTCTTTTTGGGTGTTTGTTAAACTCGCTGTCCTCAACATAAGGCTCAAGTCACAGCCAGCGACAAATTTTATTTCGCAATCTTTGGTGCGATTGTGATTCCTTGCCTGCCGGAACGAATTTTATTGGATTTAAATGTTTTTTTTTGTGGTTCCTTGCCCGCCGGAACATTAATACGTTTTTGTGTAATTTTATGTAAGCGGTTCCTTGCCTGCCGGAACAAATTTTATTTGTACTTTGTGTGAATTTGTGGTTCCTTGCCCGTCGGAACAAATGTTATTGGATTCTTCTTTGTTTTTTGTGGTTCCTAGCCTGCCGGAACATTAATAAACCTTTGTGAAATTTAATTAAGTGGTTCCTTGCCTGCCGGAACAAATTTTATTTGTACCTTTGTGTCAATTTGTGGTTCCTTGTCCGTCGGAACAAATTTCAATTGGAATAATTTTGTGGTTCCTTGCCTGCTGGAACATTAAGAAGTTTTGTGTGAATTTATTTGAGAGGTTCCTTGCCTGCCGGAACATAAAATAAATTTGAAAAGAGCTCAAGTGGTTCCTGTCTGCCGGGACAAATAATAAATTTATTTAAATTTTTGGTGTGAAATTTTTTGTGGTTTTTTGAGAAACCTTTTGTGTATTTGTGGTTCATCATGCAACGCTCCCCTGCAAGAAAAAGTCAGCGCTTACAGTCAACAATGAATCAGCCCACTAGTGGTTCCTCGTCTGCCGGAACAAAAGTTGGTTCCCAACAAATGACTGCTTCTGCCGCTGAAGTCTCTGCCCTGCCTGCCAGTTCCCTTGCCGCTGGAACATCATCGACTCCCACTGCCGCTGGAGTGCCTCCACCAAACGTAAGTACCAGTGTCGCCTATTCAACCCAACCATCTAAAGTTGCTCCTTCTATTGCCGAGGTGCCTGCAAGTTCCATCGTTGCCGGAACGACGTGTACCGTAGCCACCACAGTTGCCGCCAGTGTTCAACCTAACCAACAAAATTTTTTGAGCTCTGCTGTTCAGCCGCCGTTGCCCCAGTCGAGCTACAACAACAATTTAGAAGTTCTCCAAAGCCAGATAAATGTTCTCCAGGCCCAGTTGTTAAATGCCCAGCGTGCTTTGTCCATCGCCATGAACAATAATTCGACGTCAAGCTCTTCAGCCGCCATGCCACAGCCATCCAATATGGCGCCGCCAGTAACGGGTACCAGTGAAGCCAACGTTGACAATTCTGCCTCAGCCAACGTCGACTGCGCTGAACGTCGGACGCCATTTTCTTCCGTAAGCTGTAATGAAAATAATTTTTTGATGCCGCCAAATATGCCGTTGTCTCAAAATGGTGGCTCGATGCTGGTGCATAGAAAAATTTATGACTTGCCGGAATTTAATGGCGTCCCTGAAGATTGGCCCATGTTTTCAACAGCTTTTAACCAGTCTACTGCCGTTTATAATTATAATAATTTTGAAAATTGTTTGAGGCTCCAAAAGGCTTTGAAGGGCGATGCACGGGAATGTGTGAAGTCGTTGCTGATCCATCCAGATAATGTGAGTATGGTTATGGAACAATTGTGTTTTCAATATGGTCGGCCCGAAATGCTCATCCGTTGTCAGCTGCAACAAGTTAAAGAAATTTCGCCCATTAGTGAAAGTGCTATCGACAAACTTGTGCCTCTTGCTGTTAAAGTGCAGAATCTAGCCGCCTTTTTGGAAACTGCCAATGGACAACAGCATTTAGCAAATCCTACACTGATGGAAGAGCTGGTCGGGAAAATTCCTATGAGTAAACGGATGGAGTGGGCCCGCTACGCCTCAACTATAAAGCCATATCCTACAGTTTTGGATTTTAGTAGGTGGCTCAAAGGTGTTGCTGATTTAGTAAGAATGGTGCAAAGTTCTAGTGGAAATCGTCAAAATAATGAACCAAAAAGAAAAGTTGTCCTCCATGCCGCTGATGGTCAACATAAACAAGAATGCCCTCTGTGCCAGGCAAATCATAAAATATTTGAGTGTAAAAAATTTGGTTCATTGAGTGTGCCTAATCGTTGGAGTGAAGTTAAGAAATTGAGGTTATGTTTTTCGTGTCTCGGTAGTGGACATTCAAGCCGATTTTGTCGTTATCGTAAGACGTGTCCCGTTGATGGTTGCCTAAGAAAACATAACAAATTATTGCATGATGTCAAAATTAATAATACGGTTTCATCTGAGACTCCTGGTCCAAGTGGTTCATCGAATGGAAATGAGTCTGTGCTTAGTTGTGTGTCCAAAGCTACAGATAAAAGTGTGTTGTTATTTCGAGTGGTGCCAATTGTGCTTTATGGTCCTAGTAACAAAGTCGAAACATATGCGTTGTTACTATGGTGGACAGCTCCTTGGTGAAGCAACTGGGTCTTCAGGGGCAACAAAGCAGATTAAATCTACACTGGTATGCTGGTAAGGCGTCACAAGAAATGGCGACTGTGGTTCATTTGCAAGTAAGTGGAATTGGTAGGCAGAGGAAATATGCGTTAAATAATGTTTATGGAGTTTCAAATTTAAAATTGCCGGCCCAAAGTTTAAATATGGATTTAAGTGATCATCCTGGTTTGCCTATTAAATTATACGACGACGTAGTCCCTAAAGTGCTTATTGGATTGGATCATTGCCATTTGGGGCTTCCCGATGAAATTGTGCCTCTGGAAGAAAATGGTCCATATGCTGCCAATACTCCTTTAGGATGGGTCGTATTTGGTAAAATGAAGGGTAAGTCGTCCAATTCCCATTTGTGTTTGTTGTCGGTTCAGCCTGAGCAAAGACTCTATGACTTGGTGGCAAATTATTTCGAAACGGAGAATTTTGGCGTGAAGATATTGCCAGTCATAGAATCGAAGGACGACTTACGGGCCCGGCAGATTATGAAAGAAACAACAATAAAAATTGGAGGCCGATTCCAAACTCGGCTCTTGTGGCGTACTGATGATGTTGTGCTTCCTGACAGTTACCATATGGCTCTTAATAGGCTCGTTGGCATTGAACGAAAAATGAAAAGATGTCCTGAATTCGGTGCTGCCTATAAAACCATAATGAAGGATTATTTGTCGAAGGATTATGTACGTAAACTGTCGCCCATAGAAGCTGCTGATGTATGCCCCAGAACTTGGTATCTTCCGCATTTTGGAGTGGTCAACCCAAATAAGCAAGGAAAAATTCGGTTGGTGTTTGATGCTGCCGCATCCGTTGAAGGTGTTTCTCTCAATTCAAACCTGCTTAAAGGCCCCCAGCAATATAAGCCGTTGCCATCTGTTTTGTTCAATTTTCGTGTTGGTGCTGTAGCAGTGTGCGGGGACATAAAAGAAATGTTTCACCAGGTACTTGTGGCTCCTGAAGATAGATGTTCCCAAAGGTTCCTTTGGCGTGAAGATAATAGAGAACCACCCGATTGCTATGAAATGCTTGTTATGACTTTTGGTGCTGCTTGTTCGCCTTGTGTGGCTCATTATGTTAAAGAAACAAATGCTCTGTGTTATCGTGATCAATATCCTCGTGCAGTGAAGTCTATATTGGATCATCATTATGTGGATGACTTTGTGGATAGTTTTCCTAGCTCTGCAAGGGCCATTGAAATTTCGCAACAAGTACGCAACATCCATAAAGCAGCTGGGTTTGAACTACGTAACTTTTCATCCAACTCTTCGGAGGTAATTGTGGCTCTTAAAGGTAATGTGGAGAAACCGGTGAATTTTTCCAGCGATTTTAATGAGCTAAAAACGGAAAAGGTACTTGGTATGTATTGGCAACCAAAAGATGATACTTTCAGGTTCAATTTAAAGTTCCACAATGTGAATGCTGGTGTTATGGAAGGTGTAAGGTCTCCAACTAAAAGAGAGCTGTTGAGTGTGGTTATGTCCGTTTTCGACCCACTTGGGTTTTTGAGCCACTATATGATAACCGCAAAGTTGTTGATGCGAGAAGTTTGGAGACATAACATTGGTTGGGATGAAGCACTGCCCGGCGAAATTGTTGATGTGTGGAATAATTGGCGCCAAGGTCTTCAAAATGTTGAAAAGGTCAAAGTACCTCGGTGTTATTTTGGAAATGGTGTTCCTTACCGCCTGGAACTACATGTTTTCGTCGACGCCAGTGAAGACGCATTTGGAGCCGTGTCATACTGGAGGTCAATAAATGCCCATAATAAAATTGAAGTGTCTCTTGTGGCTGCCAAATCTAGATGTGCCCCTTTGAAGATTATGAGTATTCCTCGGCTCGAACTACAGGCTGCTGTTTTGGGTACTCGGTTAATGGTTACAATTTTGAAGGAACATTCCGTTAAGGTATCAAGGATTATTTGTTGGAGTGATTCTACAACTGTAATAAATTGGATTGGCTCAGAAAGTCGTCGTTACAAACCTTTTGTTGCCCACAGAATAACGGAGATACTTGAATCTACTAGCCCTGCAGATTGGAGATGGCTGCCAACAAATCTAAATGTTGCGGATGAAACTACAAGAATGAAAAGCCAAGTTGATTTTTCTGATGATTCCCGCTGGTTGAATGGTCCTAAATTTCTTTATGATTCTGAAGATAATTGGCCCCAAAAGGTAAACGTAGCCCCAAACGAACAAGATTCGGAAGAACTTCGTCCAAAATTTGCTCTATTGGTAAATACTGATGCAGTTATTAATTATACAAGATTTTCGTCCTATTTGAAACTAAAACGTACAGTAGCTTGGATGTTACGTTTTATAAACCGCTGCCGAAAGAAGATTAGTCCTGATGAGGAGAATGGTTTAACTGCAGTTGAGTCAAAAAATGCTGAGATATTTCTTTGCCGTCAAGCACAACAGGAGCATTTTTGCGAAGAAATTGAAATTATTAAAAATCAAGGTAGTCTGCCCAAAAGTAGTGATTTGTATGCCCTGTGCCCGTATATGGATGAAAATTCATTACTTCGTGTTTATGGCCGTGTGGACGCAGCTAGCTGGTTACCATTGGATATAAGGCGTCCGATTATATTACCGTCGTTCCATCCTGTTACCGAGTTGTTTGTGGCCCATGTACACGAAAAGATGAAACACCAAAATTTTGAATCCACAATATGTGAAATTAGAAGATCATTTTGGATTCCTCGCCTTAGAAAAATTTTGCATAAGCGTGTTTCTAATTGTTTTATTTGCAGATTTCGTCGTACATTGCCGGTGCCACCACTTATGGGTTCTTTGCCAAAGGACAGGTTGACTGCATATATTCGTCCCTTTTCCTACACTGGTTTGGATTACTTTGGCCCACTTACTATTACAATTGGTCGTCGCCATGAAAAACGCTGGGTGGCTTTATTTACTTGCCTGACCATAAGAGCCATCCATTTAGAAGTCGCCTTTGATTTGTCCACAGATGCGTGTATTCTTGCCATACGCAATTTTATAAATAGACGTGGCCTTCCTACAAGACTCAGGAGCGACAATGGAAAAAATTTTGTTGGTGCTGATCAAGTAGCCAAGCGGTTCAGTGAAGTATTTGATGTGGCTCGTATTCAAGATGAATGCTCTACGAAGGGTATAGACTGGCAGTTCAATTGTCCCCACAATCCTGCGGAAGGTGGTATATGGGAACGTATGGTCCAGTGTGTCAAACGTGTCTTGCAGTCAACTTTAAAAGAATCGGCCCCCCGGGAACATACGTTGCAAAGTTTCCTTATTGAAGCGGAAAATATTGTGAATTCTCGTCCCTTAACGCACTTGCCCTTGAGCCATGAAGATGAGGAACCACTAACGCCGAATCATTTTTTGCTGGGTTGCCCTAATACATCGCAAACTCCTGCTGGGGAAATAAATGTTCAACCAATGGTCCTGAGAAAGCAGTGGCGCATTTCCCGTCAGTTACGCGATCACTTCTGGAAGCGGTGGATAAGAGAATATTTACCAACGATGACTAGACGTTCCAAGTGGTGTCAACGTACGAAGCCCATTGCTGTTGGTGATTTGGTCCTAATTTGTGATCCAGTCGTGTCTCGTAGAGATTGGAAGCGTGGTAAAGTTGAAGAGGTATTTAAAGGGAGAGATGGTATTATTCGTCGTGCTAATATTCGCACTAGTACTGGATGTTTAATGCGCCCTGTTTCCAAGCTGGCTATCCTTGATTTGGAATAGTGAATCGTAGCCGATCCACGGGGGTGGGGATGTCGCCCAATGGCTCATGCAGGAGCTAATATTTATTGTTATTTTATTTAGTTTGTTTTGTTTAAATTATTTATTTGTTCTTTATTTGATTTATTTGTTTTATTTAATTTCTTTATTTGTCCCTTTAAATTTCTTTTATTTCTTTAATTTGATTTATATTTATTGAGCCACCTTAATGTTGTTTATAATTGTATGATCATTGTTGTTATTATTTTGTTCATATGACCGTTAGGATTTTTTATATTGTTCTTTTTATTCCCTTTTGTTCTTATTTGTTTACGAACTAAACGCACTTTGTCCCTAAATTCTACTGCAGTATTTTCGTTAAGTTTTTTGTTTGTTTGGAATGTAACAGTTAGTAAATATACATAACAGAAAGAAATTTGTAGGCTCAGTATTTACTGGCTTTAATATTAAAGTTTAGTTTGTTGGGGACAAAGACTGCGGTAAGTGGTTCATATTTATATAAATATTATTTTTGTAATAATTTAAATTTTTTATTAGAAATAAACGTTTACACCCTTGCATCATAATTTTAAACAAATTTGTGGTTCTTTTTGGGTGTTTGTTAAACTCGCTGTCCTCAACATAAGGCTCAAGTCACAGCCAGCGACATCCTAAATAAATAATAAATAATTGTGGACAATTATTACTCTGCTTATCTGGTTGTAATTTCTTTCAGGTTTCTAAACAATATGAGAGAATATAAACAAGAACTATATTTTTCCTCTTCAGAATTTATCGAAGGACTTCCTACCTTTGAACTTTATGTCAGAAGTACAATTTTAGATTTTTATTTCAGTAAGAAAATGAATTTCAAACTGTACGAAATGGGTCATTGGTGTACCATTGTACTTTTGAGGATTGAATTGTACCAAAAAAAGTACAATTGTACCAATTCTGCCAACCCTGGTGAGGACGCCTTTGCTGCCATGGCATACTGGAGGTTGATTAGTGATGACGGTAAAATATGTACTAGTTTTGTGACATCTAAAACAAAATGTGACCCTTTGAAAAGAGTAACCCTTCCACACTTGGAGCTGCAGGCAGCAGTACTTGGAACACGATTAATGCAAACAATTTTAGATTGTCGCGGATTTATACCTGAAAAATGCATCTTATGGAGTGATTCCAAAACAGTTTTAAAATGGATTGCTAGTAGTCATCGTCGATAAAACTAATATGTGGCACTTCGAATTGCTGAAATTTTGGCATCCACAGAAACTGACTGCTCGAAGTGTTTTTTAACTCATGATAACGTAGCAGACGATGCAACAACATTGACATTTCCTCCTCTATATGTTGGCTTATTGGGCCGGAGTTTCTTTTGCGAAACGAAGATGAATGGCCAAACAAGTATAAAGATGAAGACGAGGAAGAGCTTCGCCCTAAAATTTCTTTACTGGTTGTAAGTAATACGTTTATAAATTTTGATAGTTTTTCGTCGTTCTCTAGAATAAAGAGAACAACCGCATGGGCTTTACGTTTTATAAATCGATGTCGTAAAAAATAGAGCGATGTACAATATTATGGTTAGTGTGAAAGCTAGTGAAATTGAGTCCGCTGAGCAATTCCTATGTTTACAGACACAGAAAGAGCGTTTTTCAGTTGAAGTCCAGTGCATTAAAAATAATCAACCCTTTCCCTTTCAAAAATAAAATACACACGTTTATATGAAGACGATTCTTTTGACGACAGCACAGCTACACGACTACTCGACTGCTTTTGCCGCTGTAGTCGAATTAAGCTAATTTCTATTTTTGTCAACCACAAAACAGAAACATTGTTGCTAATATAATAAACAATTTAGGTGCTTAAAAAATATAATTTTTTTACTCTATTGAGAGAAGTTCTGATAACCATATTGGAATTAATTAAATACGTAAATTATTACAACATATATGTATATCTGTTTACTCAAAATAATAGTTTAAATCTTAATTACCTTGAAATTTTATACGGTTATTTTTTATTAAAGTAAAAGCAAAAAACTATAAAGTGACACCACTGAATTATAAATTCATATCAACAAGAAACATCTGTTTACATTTTTCAATTGTTTTATTCTTTTGGTTAACTGCATTTGGTAAGTATTTTATTGCATTTTCATGTTATATTAATGTTTTAATTAATGTTAGTTTTGTATTTAAAAAAAATACAAATACAATAAAAAAAAATATTTTAATATTTATCGAAATGTCAAACTTTGGGATCAGCTGATTACTTTGTAGCTGTAGTCAAGATATATTAATTATAAGGTAGTGTTATCAGAACAGCTGATCGTTTTTTGCTATTATGTTCATTTTTCGCCGTGGTGTATAATTAATGCCAAACTTTGTTTACATTTTGTAAATGTCAAACTTTGTTTTCATTTTGTTAATGTCAAACTGGTTTCATTTTGTATATGTAAATTTTGTGATTAAAGTGAAATTGTGTGATTAGGGTATATTTTTGTGTTTTTAATCTTTAAAAGTTAAAACATCAAAATAAATTATAAACAGATTCAAATTTATAAACATTTTTTGTTTAATTTAAATTCGCTTTGATGTATTTGTCAGCTGTTTTTGAAATTTTTCCCTTACAGCCAATTCGCCTTCAAGTGCAGGCACAATGTCAAACTACATATAAAAAAAATATAACCAATTCGCTTGGTATTCTGAATTCGCCGATGACACTACCTTATAAAATTAATATACCTTGGCTGTAGTCTTTAAAATAATTCAGTAGCTACCACACGACTACAACTGCAGCACAGCAGTATTTGTGTTCGTGTAGTCGTGTATCTTCTGTCTTCAACGTGTTCAATGCATTACATTTAGCAATAAATTTTTTTTTTAAGTTTGAAATATAAATCACTCAATATATTTGCAAGTATTATCCGTGTTTTTGTGCTCACTAAATATAAACAATAAACATCTGTTTGATAAAACACAGTTGATTTACACAAGTAATCTAAATCATCATAAATAAATGTAAAAAATGCCTCAAAAGAGAAATAAAAAATAAAATACCACAAAAGAAAAATAAAAAATTAAAACTTTTATATATATAATCATGTCTAATACATCAACATCATCAACCTCTTAATCTTCAAAAATGCAAAGAGTGTCTTTCCAGGATACGAAAACACTACCCAAGACATCTCACTTATCAAGTATGGATAGAGCTTTTATTAAAGATCTCATTATGAATTTATAAGAAAATTAAATTATGAAATTTTGGAGATGAAGAGGAAAATTTTGAAACAGGAGAACTCTGTTGTGGCTAGTAGTCTTCGTATAGTATCATGAAAATGAGAACCTTCACAAATTATTTGCCAACATCTGTGATACTCTGAATATAACCATTCCTGGCATTACAAACACATATAGACTTAACAAAATTTATAACAATAATAAAACCTATACTCCAAATGATATTATAATTACTATCTAAATCATAGACCGGAGCTGGAATTGTTCTGAATACGAAGATTTTCGGCAATTTACATGTATACAACACGATCGCCTACGAACTTTTCAACAAGAGCTTCAAAAATACAAATATTTTATTTAGTTGAAAAAACAAAAACATAACTTCAAAAATAAGACCATAATTTACAAAAACAACATACACCCTAAATAATTTTCTAGAGTGCATAACAATGAAAGTAAATAAGATCGTTCTAATTTAATACTTTTTTGTACTTTTTAATTTGAAATGTTGTTTCTATGTGAAGAATTTATCATTCTTATGTCCATTGATTATATTTTGTTTATAAATATTCCCATTTTATAGTAATGCAATTTAATCTTCAAAATTGAAAATAGCTAAATATTTTTTTAGTGCAATTTCTTTGGAAAAATACCAATAGTGTGTGTGTAGTGGTGATTTATTTCATCTGCCTCTCTATACGCCGGTATATGATCTAGATTTAGACGTGACAATATATGCCCATTAAACATGCGACACACAGGTTACTTTGGTGAGAACGAAATTGGAGACCAAGCCATATACATTAATGAGAATTTAACCCCGCACAATTTTAACATTTTTAAAGAACTGGTAAAACTTCGACATCTTGAATCAGATGAACCTGTTTTGATTGAATTCTTGGATCAGTTAAAGGGTCCGTTATAAGTTCATTGCATTAATTTTATTATTTTTTAAACTATCTATTAACCTTAGGCAAAGAAAATTTCAACGTACTCTCTCTACGCAATGGAAACATTGAGGAAACAAAAATAAAGACTTATTCAGAAAAGTCTTTTAGAACAATAGTTGATAGTTTTGATCAAAGAATAATAAGAAGTTGGACTATGACATTGTTTTACAACAATAATATTTCCTTCTCTTCACAGATGAGTTCTGTGTAAATTCAACACACTTTTGAGAACTCAATTCTCTCACAATACTTCAAAACTTTTTCGCGAAAATACCGGGATAATAGGACTTGAACGACGTTTTTTCACAAACACATAACTATTTTTAAATTTTTTACACAATTTTATAGCATTTAACAATCCGAAATATTTTTATTTTTCACAAACTAAAAAAATATTTTTTTAATTTTTTTGACAACTAATTTTTGTGTGTTGAAATTAAAATTGACAAAACAAAGTTGTATATTTTGGTATTGAAAATGAAAAAATATTTAAAATAAACTTATTTTTTTGCAAAAAAAGAGATTTTAAGTCCGAAAAATATATTTATTAAATGTTTACTGATTAGATGTGGGCAAAATAAATTAAAAAATCTGCGAATGTAGAAATTTAAATGTTATTTATTTTTCCTAAAATTTTTATGTACGATTTTATGCAAGTATGTATGTTTCGAAAGTGTGGTGAAAGTGGTTGGAGCTCCAATACTTATACAAAAATTCTACCAATACATTCTTAGAGTTAGGTACCGAATGACAACTCCTTTAGGTACCAACTGAGAAGCCACAAATTCTTCATATTCTTTGGTTTTGATTCTGAAAAAAGAAATTATTACACATATCAATTAAAAGTGCAAAGGGTTTGAAGTAGTTATCAAAGGTGTAGACAGCTCTGTACCAACTGATGACATTAAAAAGGTGCTAGAGTTTGAAAGTTGTGAAGTAAAGTCCATTCACAATATATTTAACAAGGACAAAATTTCTCAACCAATGTTTAGAGTTGAAATTACTTTTAACTCTTCACAATTGAAGAAAAAGGGTGATACTCCTCCAATATACAGTTTATGATATCTTCTTAATCGCAAAATAACTGTACAGGAACCCATTAAGCGCAGAGGTCCTCCTCAATGCCTAAATTGCCAAGAGTTCGGTCACACCGGAACTTTCTGCAAATTACCATCTGTTTGTGTGAGATGCGGAGACATTCATAAAAGCCAATATTGTCCCCACCCAAAAACAGATAACAATAAAAGAAAATGCAGCGACTGTGGTCAAAATTACATGCAACAATCAAATAAGGCCAGAAGACCTTTATATACTCAATATAAAGCTTCAAACTTCCCAAGCCTTCCTAATACTAATATTAGACATTTCCCAATGCCAGAATACAAAAAGGACCATATCCACATATATAAATATACCTGACAGCAGAGTTATAATATCTTCAATATATTGACTTCCTAGGTATAATGTTAATCGAGAGCAGTTTCTCGATTACTTTTAAACTCTTGGCCCAAGATTCATAGCAGCTGGTGATTATAATGCAAAACATATATTTTGGGGCTCTCGCCTCATTACTATATAATAAGGAATCTAATCTGAGAAATTATCTCAAAAACTTAGACCCTACTAAAAAAACAGAATATAGTCTCAGGAAAGCTGTTAAATATATGCAATGCCCTATTGCATATGAGTCACCCATAAATGATACAGATTCTTCTATTAGTGCCAACATTATAAATAATGTGGTTCCATGCCCAATAAAATTTCGGTTCTCTACCGTGAAGACGACAATCAAAGGTCTAAAGGCAGGAAAATTAGACAAAATTACTATCACGATGATAAGTAACCTGCCCAATTCAGCACTGAGAATTATTTTGTTCATCTTTAACTTGATGCTACGTATTGGATATTTCCCTACCTCATGAAAAGTATCCGAAATTGTTATGATTAGCCCTTTAGCCCTTTGTCTATATTCGCAAAACTTTTTGAAAAGTTATTGCTTGAAAGCCTTATAGTACACCTTAACGATAATTGTATTATTCCAGACCATCAGTTTGGTTTCAGAAGAAAGCAGAGCACTATCGAACAGGTACATCGAATAACTACTCTCTCAAGCTTTCTGTCTGGAACGATGGACTAATACACAAAATTATCACATTACTACCTGCGAATGTTCACAAACTGCTTAAAAATGAAAGATCTTTTCAAATCAGATTTAAAGATGTGATCTCTTCATGTCGAAAAATATCTGCTGGAGTTCCCTGGGATGTATTCTAGGTCCGTTCCTATTTATTTTATACACTACAGATAAGCCAACGAGCGCAGTGACTCACACATCTACATTTGCGGATGATACCGCTTTTATAAGCATACATGATAACCCTTCAATAGCATCCGAACAACTCCAGTTTCACATCGGCGAATTGGAAAAGTGGCTGGACAAATGAAAAATAAATGTCAATGCAACAAAATGTACCCACGTTACATTTACTTTAAGACGGGAAAATTGTCCTCCCGTACAGATAATCAATATAAAAATCCTGAACAAAGCCATGTGAGATATCTTGGTATCCTCCTTGATCGCCGCTTATCATGGACTCATAACATTGAAGTCAAGGTTACGCAAATAAAATTAAAGTCAGCTCAAATGTACTGGCTAATTGGACCACGGTAAGCTTTAGACTTGGAGTACAAAGTGCTTTTGTACAAAACAGTTATAAAAGCGATATGACTATACGGAAACATTGGATTTTGCCAGATAATCAAATTATCGAGAACTTTTGTTTAAATTGCAGCGGCAATAACAACTTTAGTTATAGTTAAGGTTAAGATTTGAATACTTATTGTAAATTTCAATAAAGAATAAATAAAATTAAAAAAAATTCTTTTATACTCCCTTTAAACCATTACTTATTTGTATCATTCTTACATTCTTACTCATAACTTTTATAGTTAAAAATACTTACATATATGACCTTCTCCATTTTAAACATTAAAAGCAATGCGACTTTTTTATTTATTTCACTACTCATTACAATGAACCATATCGTTAGTATGAATGAATGTTCGAGGGATAGTTTAATGGCTATGATTCGTATTCTTGCTAAACAGGTATATGTCATATTAATGCAGAGAAGAGAGTCTCAAAAACAAAATTGACCAATTTCGGCTTACATATGAAAACTCCAAAATTGACGTCATATGCATAACTGAAACATGGCTAAATCCAGAAATGCCTGATAGTATTGTTGATTTAAAAGGATGTAATACAAAATCGATCGGAAATCTCGTGGAGGTGAGGTAGCAATCTTTGTTTAAACCAATTTAAAAACCAAGTTTAAGGGTAATTCCAATATTGGGGATGAAATAGAATATATTTTTAATGAAATTTTATCTGATGGAGGAAAGTTACTTGTTGGGTGTGTTTATAGACTAAACTATTACGCTGAAACTGCTTCTTTTTTAAGTAAAGTTGAAGATATCACGGAATCGTACACGGAACTACTAATCGCTGGCGGCTTTAACTCTAACTTGTTGGAAGATACTTAATTTGCTGATGATATGATCAACTATCAATGGCGAAATACCTGTACACTTTACTATAGAACGGTTCTTAAAACAAAGTTCTATTTGGGTGTACTTGCAAGAGCTAAGCGACAGCTCTCTAACAGTAAAGCGAAGTGTGTTCTTTATTAAAAAATCATCGATTGCTTACATTGCATTATTTCCTAAAGTGGATAGTGTAACAGTTGGACAGAACATTGAAAGCAATAATTACATACAAACAAAGCAGCGATCAGTACAACACAATAAGTGTTCACTATTTTATCGATTCTGTAACATGATATTATTTTTAATTGTCCATTCAATATTCTGTCGGTATAAGTGATACATGGTTTATGCTACATTACAAACACCTGTCTTACTCTTCTTGATCTATCTATTCAAGAAATTGGACTTTGCAAATACATGGTTGCCAACTTAAGTGCAGATAAACTCAACCAAGCTTTTACATCGTTACCCATACCTCAACTCATTCCCAATACTCATAACGTGCGTCAAGTAAATAATGTAAACTTGCAAAATCTGAACTATTTTAAATTTAATTGTGTTGAAGTTATTGATATATTATATAGCATTATTTCCGTTAAATCAAATGCTATCGGATGTGATAACATTAATGCAAAATTCTTCTAACTTCCACTTCCGGAAATACTGCTCTACCTCACACACTTATATAATTCAATTGTTGTAACATCAACCTTCTCAACACCCTGGAAAAGCCAAAATAATCCCAGTGCCTAAATCAAATATTGAGTTCAGAACGATAGCTATTCTCCCATATCTGTCTAAAATTTGTGAGAACATTATTCATAAGCAAATGAGTGAACATTTATGTACTAATAATCTTATAAGCGAAAATCAATCTGGTTTTCGCTCAAAACACAACTGTGTATCTGCATTTACTGATGCTGCCGAAGATATCCATTGTAGTACTAATTCTGGAAATGTCGCATTATTAGTCCTTCTAGATCGCTCTAAAGCATTTGACACAGTGGACCATTTTGTATTATGCTCTAAGCTAAATCAACAGTTTAACTTTTCAAACAGCGCAATCTTTTTGATTATGTTTTATCTATCGAATCGTTCTAAAGCTGTTTATTTAAATAATCAATAGCCTACGGCTCTTCCAGTTACGAGAGGGGTACCACAATCCATAATGGGGCCGCTACTTTTCTCCTTATATTTTAATGACTTGGCCCAACACATATCACATGTACTGTGCAATGTACTCCGATGATGTTCAGCTCTACATAAGTTACAACTTTATAAGGCAAATAGTAGATAAACTAAAAGCTGATCTCTATGATGTATTTCATTGGGCATCTAATAACGGTCTATGTTTAACCCTCTATAACGTAATAATATTGCGATCTGATCAGTTAAATTTGTTTGTAGCTTGTGGGCTACGTTATGATAAAAGAGAATAGATTATCTTAAATACCAAAAAACAGCCACTGAAGCCTAATTTTTTGGTCCAGAATCGACACTAAATTAACGTCCATTGTACAGTCCAATTCCTAAGAATTTTTACCTTAAGTTGTGTTCTTTTACAGAAAAATTTAGCTTTTTTGACATTTTAGCTCATTGTTAACTGTAATTTACACTTTTTTGTAGAATTACTCCTTTTTTACACAAAATATTAAAATTTAAAATAATAAGTATTTTATTATATTTGTGCTGCTATTCGAATTTGTAGTAAAATTTGGAGATGTTATAGAGGGTTAAGCCCCAAGAAATCCAAATGCATTTTTATTCAGAAAAAATCCAGGGGTTTAATACCCAACGTTGAAGTCATGATTAAAGACCAAAAAATTGAATTCAGCCAAAAAACTACGTGTGGTTTTCGATGGAATGCTAAGCTGGTCTAACCAAATAAACACTATAGTATGTATGCTTCACTTCCTGTGGTCCACACAATACTGTGCCTCTGTGAACATAAGACAACTGATAGCCAAAACTTACCTGATGCCATGCCTGCTTTATGGATGCGAAATTTTTGGATACTGCGACTCAAAAAGTATACGAAAGCTGAACATAGTTTTCAAAAATATAACAAGATACGTTTTTGGAATTAACAGACGTGATCATATAACTCCTTTTACGAGACATCTGTATGGTGTAACATTTACAAATTACATTTACAAATTCAATACACATTAAAATATTAATATTTCTACACAAAATTATATATGTAAAAACCCCTTCTTACTTATATAACCGCCTTCACTTAGCTAGATCGAATCGATATTAGTTACCACAGTAAAATTTCTGAATGGAAATTTTTCATCAATGTTATCCGTTTATGCTCGGGGGAGTTTTCCAGTTTTTTCCCGAGTGGCGGATAGGGGGTGGTCCTCTTCCAGCTTTAATTTCACTTAAGCTGAGGGAGGACAGATTGTCCACCACCTGGGAATATTATATTCCCCGCGGACCAAAAAACTGGAAAAAACAAATATGGAAAATAAAAAGATAAAAGTTACGGTGCAGGGCCTAAACAACCCAGTACCGGCTGCAAGTGTTGATCTACTCGCGAGTCACGTGTCGTCGTCATCTTGCAATCGTGAGCAAAATACTACTACGGAGATGGGTACCTTGGCCTCCGTGGCGGACAATGTGTCAAGTGTACAGCATGCCACTGGCAAAAATATAGGGGTAAAAGAGAAGGATGTACTCAGCGAGAGCTCTAAGATACCTCAGCCTTTAAATATAGGTGAGGGTTCTGACTCTGAATCCTCAGATGATAATACCATTATAGCAAATCTCAAAAAGGATGAAGTAGAGCAAATGGTGAAAGAGGTGAGAAGAGCATAGCTAAACTACCTATTACTAAGAAAAGACTTTCTGGAGCACGGAGGAGGAAGTTGGAAAAGATGCTTCAGGAAATCATTGTTAGTCAATTCCACGACACTCCAAAGGAAAAATCGGACTCTCTCACAAGATCTGAGGCAAAAAGGATCAGGTCTCCCGAGGAGTTGACAACTGAGAATAAACCTAAGAAGAAAAAGAGTTCCCCGTCTTCTAATACACAGTCGAAGCCAAGCCATACTTCACTCAAAGGAATCTCAAGTGAGAATCCTGCGAGTAAGGGTGACAACGCCAAGCCAGATATTCGGAAGACGAACACGTCGGAGAAATCAACCTCGAAGGTAGGGGAATTTCAAAAGAAGCCCCGAAAAACGAGGAAGGTGAAGCTAGACGGAGGAAAAGGAAAATAGCCGCCATCTTACGCCAAAGTTGCCAGAAGTAGGCACCGGGACGATCTCTGCAATGCAGTTTACGATGCCGGTAATCCGACAGGCAAAATTCCAATAGACCAACAGAGTAAAATAGAAGACCTGGTCAACAATAAGATAGTGGACCATGCAATCGCTTCAAAGGGCAAACAACCAATAGAGAGCGAGAGCTGCGAGTTCAGCATGGGCGTGATGTTGATGAGGTTGGCATCTCACCAATGTGTTAGCACCCTAAAGAACTTGGTGGAAAGTATCCCTCCTCCATGGGACGGCGCTAGGCTAGGACTAGCAAAGAAGAGCGAGATTCCGGTGCTCTTAAAGTCCACTGTCTACATAAAAGGATGGGGCAGTAAACTGGCTAATGAACGTATACTGGAAATTCTTGGAGGTCTAAATGCTGAGCTGGCCGTGGAAAAATGAGATGTCTTTTACAGGAAAGAAGAACCTGAGGGAACTTTATTTGTAATAGGTATCGACCAGAAATCCATGGCTAGTCTTGCCAAGAAACTACAGTAGGGCTTACTTCGCCTCTAAAGCTGTCATATTCAAAATTGGGAAGGTGCCGATTGGAAGGGCTGTTACAACAAGCCTCCAAAAGGACACTAAAAAACCTAAGGCCACAGCAAGTACTGGCAATGTTGAGGAGTCAAATCCTTAAAGCGAGGAGGAAATCACTCACCCGCCAGAAGACAGAACAGCAGTGCTCTCCAGAATTGGGAATGTGTTTATTAAAAATACTGCTATTCCTATGCTTGATAAGGACACCGCAGAGCCATCAACAGTACCCACTGCATTAATAGCCACTTCAGGCTATCCGGAGGAGTCAAATCCGAAGAGCGAGGAGGTGACCACCAACTCGCTGGAAGCCAGTTTAATGGATGACCATGATGAGGTTATCCAAATAAACCTCCATCAGAGCGAGACAGCTACCAACGCTCTGATGGCTAAAATTAACACAGGTAAAATACATATAGCTTTAATCCAGGAATCTTGGACGATTCGCAACAAGGTTTCTGGATTAAATCACGTAAATTTCCAACTTTTCTACGCTGATACAGGATCTCGCCCGAGAACATGTATCTATGTCAAAAGAACTTATGTTTTCTCCTCTCAACAGGATTATCAACATCGGATGCAACGGTGCTGAAGCAAGGTCGTGGCAACATATTCCTTGCATCTATTTACCTGTCTTTCGATTCTCCGACACTACCACCAACGTCGGATCTGATGAAACTGGTTGAAACTGAAAGAAAAAATAAGAAAATTGTACTAGGTTGTGATGCCAACTCGCACCATGTAGCTTGGTAGTACAAACACCAATCGCAGGGGACAAGCCCTCATGGATTTCCTTAATACTAAAGACTTGATAACATTGAACTTAGGTAATAAAGCTACCTTCGGCAATAGAATCAGAGAAGAAGTATTAGATATAACTATATGTTCAGAAGAGCTTATAAACGAAATTCAGGATTGGAGAGTTTCGGACGAGCACTCCTTTTCTGATCATCGGTACATAAGATTCAAAATGCTAAGGCGACCACCAAAGCCGATAAAGTTTCGGAATTAGTCTAAAACTAATTGGACAATGTTCGGGACCTTACTAAAGAACCGTTTAGGTCAGGACACTTTTCAATGTCGAAATAAAGAGGATATAGATGCTAAAGTAGAAACGTTCACAAGTGCCCTGGTTGAATCGTTCGAGGACAGCTGCCCCCTGCGAGAGCGGAGATCTGCCCAGGAAAACCCCTGGGTAACTGGGGAGATCCGGAACCTTGGGAAGACTCTTCGCAAACTATTTAACCGGGCACGGCGTAAAAAGAATATAAGAAAATCGTTCGAAAAGCCAAACGAGACTCCTGGAAAATTTTCTGTGAACAGGTAGATATCGTAAATGACGTATCGATGATAAAAAAAATTGCTATTCAAAACTCATGTCCAACCGGAATCTATGATCGATGACACGGGCAATTAAGAGTGGCAATTAAGAGCTTTGCTCCCTATAAAGCTGCAGGGCCGGATGGAATTTTCCCGGCACTTTTGCAGATGGAGGCGGGACTGGTTTCCGTACATCTGTCACAGATATTCACTGCACGCTTAAAATTGGCATATACCCCAGTTAAATGGCAGGATGCAAGGGTAATATTTATACGTAAGACTTATCGACTGATAAGTCTTACGTCCTTCCTACTTAAAACCTTGTAACGGATAGTCGATAGCATGGTTAAAAGCAGTATACCATACAAAGACCTTAAATATAAGCAGCATGCTTATGTAAAGGGACGATCGGTGGAAACCGCTTTAAACGAAATCGTCCATTACATAGGTGAATCTTTCGATAGCAAACTGTTTACACTGGCGGTATGCATTGACATCGAAGGCGCTTTCAATAACGTGCACACTGATACCCTTATCCAATCCCTAGACCAGTTTTATGTTGACCGGGTGCTCCGTAACTGGATCAACTACATGCTAAGGAACAGATGGATAAGCTGCGAGATGTACGATATAACTATCAGGAAAAAGGTATTTCGCGGTATACCACAGGGTGGCACTTTGTCACCTTTACTCTGGGTTACCACGATTAATAGCCTCCTAAGGACCCTAACCGAGAAAGGACTTAGACCTATCTGCTATGCAGACGATGTCGTAATAAGAAGACGGAAATCTGTTTTTTCACAAGAAAGACAAAAATTTCTACATATACTGAACCTTGCTTCTGGGCAAGAAGATACCGGTGACAAACAAAGTTAAGTACTTAGGTGTAATACTTGACCGGAAATTAAAATGGAGACACCACATAGAGGATAGGATCAACAAGGCACATCGGTGCTGGGCGATATGTAGGAGAACCATAGGCATGAAATGGGGTCTTAGTCCTACTATGACAAATTGGCTTTATAAAAGTGTAATTAGACCAATTCTAGCTTATGCTTCAATAATCTGGTGGACTGCTTTGGACAAAAAGTGTAATATCAAACTACTACAGGGAGTTCAGCGTACATGCTGCTTGGGTATAAGTGGCACCATGTGTACTACTTCAACCAAGGCTCTGGAAACGTTGCTAGATATTCCACCCATTGAAACATATTTAAGGTATGAGGCGGCGCTTACAGCCGAACGGCTCCTTACTTTAGGCGAACTGGCCAAAAACGGTTATAGGACACGTCCACTGTTGCCAGATTTGACGATTTATCGCCATTTTGACGATTTTCACTGTCAAAAATGGCCTGTTGACGATTTGTCGATTTTAACTCTAAATTTGACGATTTTTTAAAATAGGATTTTTGTACTAATTTTAATACATTTTATCATTTTTCTAACTATAATTTTAAAGAAAATCGATGTATTTAGAATATCCAATGAAAATGTTAATAAAATCAAACATTATAATGTTTTAGAGTATGTCCATTGATCAAATGATTTACCTAATAACGAACTCAAATATTTTTGAGAATTTCTTTTTTTGGGCCAGCACTTAGGGGTTATTGGATCTACAATAATTGGTAGTGGGAAGAAGGGTAGAGGAAGTAGTGTTTTTGGACATTTGATTTAAAGGAGGAAATTTGTTTTGCATACGAATAATTGAAACAGTTAATATACATACATTTACTAGAGATCATATCAAGTTAGCTTGCAAGAACTTAATGTAAAGTATTTAAAATAATATTTTCCAAATTAAACATATAATAAACAAATGCATTCGTAATTCTGCTCTGGGTGGAGGAAGATCGTCGTGCGTAGTTGCCCTTATCGCTTAAGGGCAATCAGGCCGTCCTTTTTGCCCTGCCTTCGAGAGTTTTACGTTTCAAACCGCATTGGTCAAATGTGTGACGTAAAATAACTGTACCGAGTTACGGTTTTTTGAAGTGTATGTTGACCATATGCATTCGTGTTAACTTAACCTAAGTTTCAATTTTGATTTTGGTGGAGAACCAAAAAAAAACTCAATTTGATATTCTGTCCAGTCGTACTGGAATAATTGGTGTTGGCGTTATAATCTTTCGATTCGGCCAAGAAGTCTTAGCTGCAGATGCATCTAGCAAACTTGAAGTACAAACAAACAAAACTAAAATCTATCGAAATTGATAAAAATTTCTCGATAGCTAAAATAATTATTATAAAATCGTAAAAATGCCATCAAACATGTATATTATATAAATGGAAAATAGCTTTGACGATATAATGACGATTTCGAAAAATCAGTTGACGATTTTGACGATTTTTTCCTCGAAATTTGACGATTTTACATCCAAATCATCTGGTAACTATGGACACGTCATCAATGTATACTGGACATATTGGAAGGTTATACACATTCATCGGACGTGCCTGATCGCATACCAGACACAGAATAGGTCGGAAACTTTGAAACGCTAATCCCAGATAGAATGTCTTGGTCAAGCGGAACATTAGAGCAAATACCAGTAGGAATCCGTTGCTACACGGTTGGCTCTAAATTAGGGCACAAAGTGGGCCTGGGGTTCTATATTGAAGACCCAGAAACAGAAATATACCACCGTTTACCTAATCATTACACAAGCTTCCAGGCAGAAGTACGAGCAATAACGGAATGTGTAGATTGGATTAGAATAAATATGGCGCCCACAGCGCTTAATATATTTACCGACAGCCAGAAGGCAATTAGGACGATATCAGGCGATAGAACTAAATCTAAGACAGTATTGGATTGTAAGAAAGCTTTAACTGAATACTCTCCCAGAGGTAAGGTTCACATCATATGGATACCAGGCCACTCGGTAGTAGTCGGCAACGAAAGGGCGAATGTAATAGCTTTAAAGAGAAGGGAGCTCGATGTAGTTAACCTGACAAACACAAAACCATTCGACGCAACAAAAGCTGAATTAAAAATATGGATGAGAGAATCCCATAAGGCCTCTTGGAATAATGAAACGGTGGGTAGAACCACAAATATTCTATGGGGTGACCCTGATGAGAGCAAGACGAGAAATCTCCTCAAAATGAGCAAGTCTGAGGTTAGTATGATGGTACGTATTCTGAGTGGACACACAGGATTACGTGCACATCTATACAAAATTGGACATGGGGATTCAGACGAATGTAGAGCATGTGGAGGGGACAGTGAAACTCTGGAGCACTTTCTTTGCCACTGTCAGGCATTCGTCGAAGTAAGATCCAAGTATCTTGGAAGTGATGTTATTCCGGAAATAACTTTCTTAACCAACACCGATTGGAAAATTCTTTGGAATTACGTCCAGGAAACTGAGTTTCTGAACATGGAAAAATAATACATTCAGTGAAAATTTTTTTTTTCATGAATTGGAGCGCACAACAGGCCCGATAGTGGCCTAGGTGTATTTCTTCGGATTTGATGTAGTATACATCCTCCTATCAACCTAACCTAACCTATCCGTTTATGGAACAGACTTCCAATTGAATACAAATAATTAGCAATGCGAAAATATTAAAAATTAAATAACAAAACATTTCTCACAATAAGAACATAAATGTACATAAATTCAAATAATTCATGTTAATATCATGTAAATGTATATTAATTCCAAATTTAATGTTTCTATATTGTATGTTTATAACTTTATGTAATCCCAGCTTTAAATTAAAAGATATATGTATATCTTGTTGAATGAGAAGAACAATAAATAAATGAAATACTAATTATGGGTCCACTTCCTATTGACCAACTCGAACTAAACGTCAGACCATTTAAATACACTGATCCGGACTATTTTGGCCCTTTGTCTGTAGCTATTGGCAGGCGTTCTGAAAAAATGGGAGGCACTCTTTACTTTCCTTACAATTCGGGCAATACACTTGGAAGTAGCCCATGACTTATAAACCGACTCCTACATTATTGCTATGCGGAATTTCATGAATCGCTGGGGTGTTCCAGTACGATTACGTTCTGACAACGGAAACAAATTTCATTGGTGCTAATGAAGAGGCTAAAGGTTTTACAGAAGTTTTTGAAGCCGAAAAAATGGTAAAGGTGTTGAGTGGAGTTTTAATTGCTCAGTAAATCCGTTTGAGGGTGGAATATGGAAAAGAATGGTCCAGTGCGTTAAGAAAGTGCTCCGGAAAACTTTAAAAGATGTTTCGCCTAAGGAACATGTTTTGCAGTCCTTTTTAATAGGAACAGAAAACATTGCCAATTCACGCCCATTAACGCTCTTGCCAATAAGCCTTGACACCAAATCTCTTCCTTGATGGGTATAGAAATGTGGTTCAAACATGTGATGAGGCAGATAGTAAGTTCTGTAGTCTTACGCCGTGTCTATATTAGACAAATATTTATCACAGCACTTGAAAAAACGTCGACAGAAAAATGTTCAGTTTTTTGTTTACGTTAATGCATAGGAGTTTCAAAATGCTGATTTTATCACGACAACTCACAGATAATTTTACTGAAATAATGCTACATTTTACAGAAACAATTGAAATTAAATGCAAACTTTGTAAATAAACACTAATTTCACTAAATCAATCAATTATAATTGCACAAAAACAAAATTCTATACAAATTTTACAATACAATGACGTTTTTTTATCAAGACAAAGTTGTCTAAACATTGTCATAACGACGCTATAACGCTAACAAATGCTGTCTATACCTGCTAATTTTTTATCATAATAACATTTTGACGTTTAGTATAATAAATATTTGTCTTATATAGACACGGCCTTAGAAAACACTGGCGTGTTGCAAGGAGACTTCGTGACAGATTATGGGTATTTTGAAAGCCCCAAATAAGGAGAACTTTGCAAAGGACTGGGGCTGGTCCAAAACTAATCTAAGGACCATTTAATACACACATGCATTACAACTGAATATTAAAATTATGGGAGTACATGGTCCACGCAGGAAATGATCCATTGCCTGTATTTCACAGCACTACTAGGGAAGTAGTTTTGGGTTTACCAAAATGACCCATGTACTCCAATTATTTTTACAGGGATCTAGTACATATATATTTTTTAATTGTATGAAATTTGAGTTTTGAAAATCCGAAATTATGATACTTAAAATAATTATTGAGTATATGTTTTATCACCAAATTTTCGAATGAAAAACTCTTCTAAACTAATATACTTTTTCTGGGAACTATTTTTTAATTTCATATTGTTACTTTCTTCTAAAACACTGGAAATAGGTTGTTCCTGAGCACCGGCAATAACTGAATATTCGGAAAATCCTGAGGAATTCCCATGCTCCTGATGAATTTGTAATATGTTTGATAATAGACCTATGTGAAAAATTGATTTTAAATTAGACATACTAACTTTTACTTTATTGATTATATAAAAAAGAGTCTTTGTAGACTATAAATATATCTCACCGTTACTAGAGTTAGCCATTTTAATACTATGATCATTATTAATAAATGAATTTCTTTGTGTATGAATCCGTTTATGCTCATGAGTGTTAAAAAAAGAGTCCTTCGTATTGTCATCCACAGTTGAAATTTGTTTTTCCTCATTTGTTGCAACGGAATGTGATGGTGTTCTTTCTCTATTTAAATATCTTTTAGAACTTTGGGATATATTACCATTAGAAATTTTATAGCGCATTAAATTTTTTTGAACACTTTCCCAAGTTGGTTGATATGGCAAGTCTGAACCGTGATTTATAATGTTACTTAAATTAGCACTCCCTGTGCTGGCATTGCGTACAATTTTTTTTGAAATGGAATAATGTTCATGCTTAGATTTTTCTTTCAGGGGTAGTGTTTGGGGAGTAAAAGAAGGATGTAAGCGATTTGCAAGAGTTTCTTTATAATAAAGTCGTGGATTTTTAGTTGTGGTAGTTGAGAGCATCTTTGGAGTTGTAATTAATATTTGTTGCAAATTTCGCTTAGTAAAAAAGTTTTTAAAATATTTTTTGGTGTTTACTGTTGCATTATGTTCGTATATTTTAGGTTCTATAGAAGTCTGTATTATGCCATTAGAAGATTCGACGAATAATTCTGCAAATATTCTTTATTGCCTTTTATTGCTTCGAATTTTGGAGCCTCTTTAACAGAATTTATGTTGGTGGTTATAACTTCCGTTAAATTACTTATTTTAAGATCAGTTTTGAAATCATCTTCGGCATATAATTCGGAATTATCAACATTTCCTTCTGTATAATTTTTGCCAATAAAATGTTCAACATATTTTATTGTACTATTACTTGTATTATTGCTTCTAATGACTATTACTTGGTCGTTGTCGTATAGTGAATTGATCTTAAAATATATAAAAAATAAGGTTTATTTATTAAAACACGTTATCTAGAGGTGTCGAAAAATATATATATGTATGTAAACTTTGCTCAAATGGGTCTTATTTTGTTTATTTACGGGAACCCCTTGCCGAAATCGATTAAAAATCTTTAAATTGAAAACTTTTATCTAGAAGATAAGATTTTATTTATATTTAAAAAATATAATTTTGAAAAATATATAATAATTACACTATCACACAAAATAAAGTGCAAAAGTGCTCATACTATATTATTTCAGCGAAAAATCTGTTAAATGATTATTGAATATAGATTTTTTTTAAATTCATTTAGTTTATATACAATGCTACAAAAATAACAATAAAACAAATTTATTCCACCTAAAATTTTTCTGTACACAATACCCCGGTTTGCGTCGCCTCGTTCTGCGTCTGCTTCGAAGTTGCGTCTTTTTAAAATTTCTGTGATTTCGAAGTTGCGTCGTTTTTGTTTCAGTTTGCGTCACATGTTTTGAAGTTGCGTCGTTAGTGCTTCGATTTGCGTCGTTAATACGAAAATGTTTGTACAAAGCTAAAACAGACAAAGGGGATTTCCCGTTTAAATCTAGTGCAAATTCGAAGTTGTGTCTTTATAAAATTTCTGTGACTTCGAAGTTGCGTCGTTTATGTTTCAGTTTGCGTCGTTAATGTGAAAATGTTTGAACAAAGCTCAAACAGAAAAAGGAGATTTCCCGTTTAAGTCTAATGTTAATACATACATAGATATGTATTTATGTTGTCTGATGGTAGCAAGTTGTAGGTCGTTAGTAGTTACAAATTACATTTGCTGAAGTGAAGTTGATCTAAATATTTTGCAGCAATGAGTCAAAAAAGAAAGCAATTATGCTTAGAACAAAAGCTTGACATTTTAAAACGTTTTAAATCAGGAGAAAGGGCTGTTGATATTGGAAGAAACCTTGGACTAGCCCCTTCTACAATAAAATCCATTTGTTCCAGAGACGCTGATAAAATTAAAAAAATTTGCTGAAACCGCATCATCGTTACAACATAAACAGGTTACCAAAATGAGAAGTTCTTTAATGGAAAAAATGGAGTCACTTCTTAACATTTGGATAGAAGATCAAAATCAGCGAAGAATGCCATTAAGTCAAATGGTAATTCAAAAGAAAGCACTAACTTTATTTGAAGATCTGAAAGAAGATTATCCATTATCAAGTGCCGAAAGTGCGGAAGAATTTGATGCAAGCAGAGGTTGGTTTGACCGTTTTAAAATCCGTGGAAATTTGCATAGCATTGCAGTGCTGATACTTCAGCTGCAGAAAAGTTCAAACTTGAATTAAAAGCAATTATTGAAGAAGGTGGGTATTCTGCACAACAAGTTTTAAACGCTGATGAAACGGGAATTTTTTGGAAACGTTTGCCAGGAAGAACGTACATTTCTAAATCCGAAAAATCTTCGCCAGGTTATAAATCTAGCAAAGATAGACTTACACTTCTTTTGGGAGGAAATGCAGCGGGAGATTTTAAATTTAAGCCATTTTTAATTTACCACTCTGAAAACCCGAGAGCTTTTAAAAATTTTAAAAAGAGCGAGCTTTCTGTTCATTGGAGTGCAAATAAAAAAGCATGGATGACTGCATCCTTATTTAGAGATTGGATGAACAATTGTGCTGCTCCCGAGCTAAAGGCTTATTGTTCTTCAAAAAATATTGAGTTTAAAATGCTCTTGTTAGTTGACAATGCACCAGGTCATCCTGTTTTTTCAGACGATTATTCGGAAAATATTGTTATTTTTATGCCCCAAATACAACATCTGTGATACAACCAATGGATCAAGGTGTTATATCCAACTTCAAGTCATACTATCTGCGTCGAACATTTCATCAACTTCTAAAAGCAACTGACGGAGATAACATGCCATCCATGAAAGAGTTTTGGAAGAATTACAATATCCTGATGGCTATTGAAAATATAAACCTATCTTGGAAAGAAGTAAAAGAATCGTGCATGAACGGAACTTGGCGTCAATTATGGTCCGAATGTGTTCTCAAAGATATGGAAGATATTAATGATGTTCCACACACATGTAAAGAACTTGCAGAATCAGCTAGAAATGCAAATTTTTTATGGAATGGAAGAACAAGATATTAATGATCTCCTATTATACGACCCAGAGTTAAATTGTAACCAAAGTTTGACTACAATTCAACGTAACAATACGCTGGACAATCAAATACTTCCGCTTCAGGTCGAAGCAGAAGAAAAAAAGCTTACTGCTGCTAAAATTTCTGAAGCGATGCTGCTGATATCACAAGCAATGGACATTTTTGAAAACAATGATCCGGACGAAGACCGCAGTTTAAAAGTGTCTAGAAATGTGACCGAAGTTATAAATTGTTATAAACAAATTTATTTGAAAAAAAGCGTTACAATCCAACAATCCACGGTGGGGCAGAATCGAAATTTTTTGGAAATAAATCTGGCATTTCTAAACGGCTGATCCGATCGGTATATAATTGGCGTGAGCGTAGCCAAGGAGTATTCGAGTTTAAGTTTTGATGATGAACCCCGCAGATGCCCCAGCGACGGCGCTATGGCGGCTCAAAGTAGGGTACCTACGACATGTAAAATTTTTAAACTCGTGCCATTTTTTTGTTTTTCATCCATTTTATATTTTCTGAAAGCGCTCGACGAGATCTTGAAAAAACATGCTTGGACATACTACTTACCTCTTATGATATCCGAGTTATAGGCATTTAAAAATTTAGTGATACAAAATTTACCATACCTTGGTCCGCCTTTTTTTGAAAACCGGGCGTAATTTTGGACCAAATGGACTCAATTTTTTCTTGTTTATTAGACAACAAAATTTCCAATAATATACAAAAAATTTCAGATCAATATCATTTACAGATCCAAAAATATACGTTTTTTAATTTAAAAATTCAAAAAATTTTAGATTTTTTCCGTTTTTTTGCCAAAAATGTGTCTTAACTTTTTTATTAATAAAATAAAATTTTCTTTAAGAACATATAACAATTTTATAGTTTTCTAAAAGGTATCTTTACGCAGAACGCTTTGGCGTAAAAAACTTGTCCTAAATGTTGCCACTGCGTCCTTCCGAATATGACATATTTTTTATCAAAACTTCAACTTTGGGCGACATGTTCTAAAATCCCAAAGCTGGGATCAGAAAACTGAAAGCAGTTTTGGAAACCTCAATATGTTTTATATTTACTCCAAAAGTATTTCCCCAGCCCTGAAATAAATGTGGACCCCATGGGCAAAAAAGTAAAAAATCCCATTTTTGGGATTTTCATTCCTATTTTTGGGAATTGCGGGATGCCCTTTGACCTCTTCAATTTTTTTTTTGCATTTTCTTATTTGAAATGACAAATTTAACAAGCGTTGAAAATTTCATTTCATTTCATTTTGTTCATAAATAAAGATTTTGTCATATATTACATATTTGTTAAATTTCTAAAACTATGATTTATATCAAAATTTCAATAGGGTCGCAGATAGCTACAACAATTTAGTCCATATTTATCCCTTAATATCATTTTTTAGTTAGATATGGAAATTCTCGACCCTTTACAAAAAATTTCAAGCCAATATCTCAATTACATTCAAAAATATGTTCATTTAAACCTGTGTCCTTTAATTTCATCTTTTTCATATTTTAGTATTAAGTATGACAGATCATACATTTGGTGTTGAATAAAATATTTGGACAATTTTTAAAAATTATTTAGTTAATTATTTTATTAAAGACTATAACAATGTATATACAATAAAAAAATTATAATTTTATTATGAGCCACGCACAACAACACCTAAATCACCCCACACAAACCACCTTTCCCGCCCACCGAAATATAAAACACAATTTAATACAATATCATCAGTTAGTATAATAGCTTTTTTTATTTGAACTGTTTATCTTAAACATAATACAATTAATTCTTACAACCTACTTATATAGTTAATTCCTAACACTACTTATTTTCTATAAAATAATCTGTCATATCGGTATACATATCCAGAAGGTAATATAAATCCTTTAAATCTCCCTTGTTTTGAGATGATAGAGTTTCATAACAAATCCATCTTTTTCGCATAGTTGAAAGAACAGGATCAGAAGATAGAAGTAAACTATTAAAAATATCTTCATTCTGTGATTGCCTGGAGCATTTTCTTGAGCTGAATAGTTGAACATGCTTAAAATCTCGATTCCTCGCTTCCTGGGCTTCTTCTGTTAACTCTCCAAGTGGAAGAATATTCGATTCAATTATTATTTGACCATGACACAATACTTTGTGTACTGTTGGTGTTATTCCCTCCATGGATACAGAGATACAAGTAATTTAGAAATTTCAGATGTATATTCCCCAAATCGATTTCCATTAATTTTATGTTTACTATTCAGTGCCATTAAAATAGTGTTAACTCTTCGAAGCAACTCCTTGTCGATTCCAGTTATTTTTGAAGTAATTTCAAAATCACGAAAAAACCTTCTCGCCGTATTACCGTCATTTGTACTACCGCAACTTGGAAGTGGTTTGTCGATGTTTAATCCCATCTGAAATTTAAATTCTTCTTGGATTCTGCTTTTTTCCGCAGCTCTCAGTTCTTTCAATTCTTCATTATTTTTTGTTGATTTAGTAAGATTCTCTGGCACACTTCTATATTTGAGGTCGTATGCTATGTGTAAAATGTAATCCAAAAATCGTATTCTGGCATGAAGTGGTGAAATTCCGAAAGACAGGACTTCTTCATTAATACTTCTGCTTTTGTTTATATTTGAGAATTGCGACTTTTTCTCATTACATATTGAGCATCTCCAGAAGGAAGAAGTTTCTGTTATGGCATTGCTGACCTTTCCATCAATCATTGTTAAGCTTAGCTGATATGATACGTTAATAGAGTATTCCTTTATTTTTATGCAAATGGGTCTACAAAAATTTTTTGAACCCGGAGTTGTATTGATCCATATATCTTCAAATGAATTTCCGATGCTTGACGATGATGGATTAAGGGAATATGAACGAATTCGTAATGGCACTAATGATGACATAAATACACTTTTGTAGTCTACTAATGTCCGACTTCCACAAGCTTGTTTGTATTCTGGAAGTGCTGATAAACCGTCACAACCCCACTTACACATTAAGACAACATCACAGTTATGAATTTTACTTAGTTGGTCTTCTGAAAAGTCTGACACAATTCTTGATGCTGTGTTTTCGAGCAAAGATGATATACCAATACAAGCTTCCACATCATTAACAGCAATAGGTAGGATAGTTTGTTTTTTTCCTGGATCGCCTTGTATGATGGTAATATATTGTGTCCTTTTTCATGCAGAGCTTTCCTTAATATTTGGTACTTATTTCGACTGAGACCCAGTTCCAACATAAGCTATTGCTTCCTATTCAGTAAAATTTGATTGTGATGTTGGAGTTGGTATACTTTCCACAATTTGCTTAAGTCGTTTTGGTGATGCATTAGGAAGAATAGTTGCAATATGTACGGCATCCATAGGTTGGTTTTCCTTTTTCAGCATTTCGTTAAATGTATCAGCAATTTCCTCATTTGAGATTGAAAAAAGTTTTTGTGTGACCCTCTTTTTTTTACCTTGAACATAAGTCTTCGTATGACTTGCAAGGCGCTCCTGTTGATGTGTTGTAAGTTGAGATTTCCGTAGTAGTTTCCATCCAACTACAAAATTTTAATCGAAATTTCTTTTGATTTCCATCCACAGACTTACTTTTTAATCAAAAAGTTTTCAATTTTTGATATGCCTGTTTTGTCTACTTTTCTACTATATGTAGTTTTTATATAATTTGAAATGTCTTCAATTCTTTCTGGCCCTTTTGAAGATACACTCCATAAACCGGAATACAACTCTTCGTACTTTAATGTAATCTTCATTGTAGATTTATTAAATATGGTACTTAAAATCTGAGAAGTTTACTTATATACCAATTCTTGTCATTTCCGATACAGGTATTCCAAAGTAAAAAATTACGAATTGTCTACCTATTAACATTTAGGACTATATTACTATAACCTGTAATTCAGTCATTGATATTTCTTATTAGTGAATGAATCGAAATTATCATTACCTGTATATTTTTACCTACATGATCATAAACGAAACAGAACGAAATGATCTGTCGAAAAATTTAGGTAAAAAATAGTTATAAATTTCTGAAAATTTAAGCATAATAGGACCTTTCAATTATAAGGATAAGCAAACAAATAGAAAATAGGTAAATATAAGATTTAAATATGTTCTGTCATATTTAATACTAATATATGAAAAATATGAAATTAAAGGATACAGGTTTAAATGAACATATTTTTGAATGTAATTGAGATATTGGCTTGAAAATTTTTGTAAAGAATCGAGAATTTCCATATCTAACTAAAAAAAGATATTAAGGGATAAATATGGACTAAATTGTTGTAGCTATCTGTGACCCTATTAAAATTTTAATATAAATCATAGTTTTAGAAATTAAACAAATATGTAATATATGACAAAATCTTTATTTATGAACAAAACTCAATGAAATTTTCAACAAATTTGTCATTTCAAATAAGAAAATGCAAAAAAAAAATTGAAAAGGTCAAAGGGCATCCCGCAATTCCCAAAAATAGGAATGAAAATCCCCAAAATGGGATTTTTTACTTTTTCAGGGCTGGGAAAATACTTTTGGAGTAAATATAAAACATATTGAGGTTTCCAAAACTGCTTTCAGTTTTCTGATCCCAGCTTTGGGATTTTAGAACATGTCGCCCAAAGTTGAAGTTTTGATAAAAAATAGGTCATATTCGGAAGGACGCAGTGGCAAAATTTTCAAAAAATAGGACAAGTTTTTTACGCCAAAGCGTTCTGCGTAAAGATACCTTTTAGAAAACTGAAAAAAATGGGAGGCACTCTTTACTTTCCTTACAATTCGGGCAATACACTTGGAAGTAGCCCATGACTTATAAACCGACTCCTACATTATTGCTATGAGGAATTTCATGAATCGCTGGGGTGTTCCAGTACGATTACGTTCTGACAACGGAAACAAATTTCATTGGTGCTAATGAAGAGGCTAAAGGTTTTACAGAAGTTTTTGAAGCCGAAAAAATGGTAAAGGTTTTGAGTGGAGTTTTAATTGCTCAGTAAATCCGTTTGAGGGTGGAATATGGAAAAGAATGGTCCAGTGCGTTAAGAAAGTGCTCCGGAAAACTTTAAAATATGTTTCGCCTAAAGAACATGTTTTGCAGTCCTTTTTAATAGGAACAGAAAACATTGCCAATTCACGCCCATTAACGCTCTTGCCAATAAGCCTTGACACCAAATCTCTTCCTTGATGGGTATGGAAATGTGGTTCAAACATGTGATGAGGCAGATGGTAAGTTCTGTAGTCTTACGCCGTGTCTATATTAGACAAATATTTATCACAGCACTTGAAAAAACGTCGACAGAAAAATGTTCAGTTTTTTGTTTACGTTAATGCATAGGAGTTTCAAAATGCTGATTTTATCACGACAACTCACAGATAATTTTACTGAAATAATGCTATATTTTACAGAAACAATTGAAATTAAATGCAAACTTTGTAAATAAACACTAATTTCACTAAATCAATCAATTATAATTGCACAAAAACAAAATTCTATACAAATTTTACAATACAATGACGTTTTTTTATCAAGACAAAGTTGTCTAAACATTGTCATAACGACGCTATAACGCTAACAAATGCTGTCTATACCTGCTAATTTTTTATCATAATAACATTTTGACGTTTAGTATAATAAATATTTGTCTTATATAGACACGGCCTTAGAAAACACTGAGACTTCGTGACAGATTTTGGGTATTCGGGTATTTTCCAACATTAACAAGAAGAGTTAAATGGTGTGAAAGAACAACTCCATTAAGAGATGGCGACATGGTATTTATATGTGAAATATTTTTCTTATATAAATAATGAATAATTGGTACGCATGTATCAACTTAATATAACAATAATATTTTTTGTATTAAATGTTAACAAATTAAACAATATTGTTTTTTATTTTATATTTACACTTTGTAGATACAGCATTTAACTAAAAAATTTTGTTCCGGAACGCTTTTTATAACAAAACAAATATGAGGTATTTACCCTCATATGGGTTGATGCAGCTGATTATATAACGTGTAAATTTTAAAAATTACACCACCGGAGTAAATTTTTCTATTTACAATAAAGATTCTTTGATTCGGTATATAATTTTTCCATATTTTTGACACTTTTATGTTTATTTTTCACAAAAATATTAATTTTACATAATTTTCGGCATAAACTTAAGTATTGCAAAATTTATTTGCCGGAGTAGAATTTTTCATTTGGATCAAACATTATTCCACTCAGGCTATGTTATCTTTATAAAATAAAAAAATTTTATGTTTGGGATTTTAAAATATATCTCATCCCGGGCTTTTCAAGATTTCCAAATCCCGGAAAATGTAAATAAATTTTCATAATTTACCGAAAAAAATCACATTTTCTATTATAATACACTTACGCTTGTATTCATAAAAAATTATTTTGGTGTTAATGCACACAATTGTTAAAGCCCACTTTAGCCTTAAAAACCATTAAAAAACAAGTAAGAGTGCTATATTCGGCTGTGCCGAATCTTATATACCCTTCACCATAGTGTATTTAAAAATATAAATTTTATAAAATTTAAATTTATGTACCTATTTAATTTTCCCGATTATATCATTATTATAGCAATAGCAAAACAAAATGAACAACAACAACGCTAAACGAAATAAGCACTCAAAAAACAAAATACACAAGGCGTAAAACCAACAGACATCCAAACATACGAAACGAAATACACAAAAAACAAAAACAAAATACACAACGCAATGAAACCAACAGACATCAAACATACGAAACTGTACACCAACAAACAAAAATCATATACACAAGGCAATGAAACACACAGCCATCCAAACATACAAAACTGAATACACCAAGAAACAAAAACAATATACACAAGGCAATGAAACACACAGCCATCCAAACATGTGAAACGAAATACTCAATGAATAAGCAGTGTTGTTGTTGTTGCTTATTAACCAAAGCATGAAAAAAATTGTCTTTTTTTATGAAATTTTCAGAGGTTGTCTCGGATTTTTGCTTATATCTCCGTCATTTATGCACCGATTTTGCTGATTTTAAATAGCGATCTTCTCGAAAGCATGTCTAACAGAATTATTGAAGATTCGGATCTCGCCGATATCTGGGGTCCTCTAAAAACTGATTTCAACAGACAGACAGACAGACGGACATGGCTTAATCGACTCCCTTCTCACGAAGGTGAAGGGTATAATTATAAACAGACAATAAACCTACATTAACTATTGTGCTGTTTTTTTTTGTTTAACTTGGAAGCACTGTTCAATTTGGCTGTCATTTTATGTTAGTATTTCGTAAATTTTGCCAAAAATTGGTTAATAAACCTAAAATAAGTTTTTATAAATACAACCGTTAGTATGTATGTATTTACAGAGATCTTCCCAATAAATATTTTGTGCACTTTAAGAAAAAATAATTCTAAAAATAATAAATTTGTACTTTGAATGCATTACTTCCTAGATACCGAGAATAAATACTATATTTAAAACCCGTATTCAGAGGAACATTTTATTTTTAAATTGTTTAATATTTTTGGAGTGCTTTTTATTGAAAAATAACATTTCCATCCAAGATACTTAATATGTAACATTTTGAATTTTGAAACGAATCCTTATTAATATAGATATATGGAAGAATAAATAATATAGATAATAATAATGGTTATAATTTTTTCTAAAAGATAACATTTTTTTACCTTTTATTTTGAAAGCCCCAAATAAGGAGTACTTTGCAAAGGACTGGGGCTGGTCCAAAACTAATCTAAGGACCATTTAATACACACATGCATTACAACTGAATATTAAAATTATGGGAGTACATGGTCCACGCAGGAAATGATCCATTGCCTGTATTTCACAGCACTACTAGGGAAGTAGTTTTGGGTTTACCAAAATGACCCATGTACTCCAATTATTTTTACAGGGATCTAGTACATATATATTTTTTAATTGTATGAAATTTGAGTTTTGAAAATCCGAAATTATGATACTTAAAATAATTATTGAGTATATGTTTTATCACCAAATTTTCGAATGAAAAACTCTTCTAAACTAATATACTTTTTCTGGGAACTATTTTTTAATTTCATATTGTTACTTTCTTCTAAAACACTGGAAATAGGTTGTTCCTGAGCACCGGCAATAACTGAATATTCGGAAAATCCTGAGGAATTCCCATGCTCCTGATGAATTTGTAATATGTTTGATAATAGACCTATGTGAAAAATTGATTTTAAATTAGACATACTAACTTTTACTTTATTGATTATATAAAAAAGACTATAAATATATCTCACCGTTACTAGAGTTAGCCATTTTAATACTATTATCATTATTAATAAATGAATTTCTTTGTGTATGAATCCGTTTATGCTCATGAGTGTTAAAAAAAGAGTCCTTCGTATTGTCATCCACAGTTGAAATTTGTTTTTCCTCATTTGTTGCAACGGAATGTGATGGTGTTCTTTCTCTATTTAAATATCTTTTAGAACTTTGGGATATATTACCATTAGAAATTTTATAGCGCATTAAATTTTTTTGAACACTTTCCCAAGTTGGTTGATATGGCAAGTCTGAACCGTGATTTATAATGTTACTTAAATTAGCACTCCCTGTGCTGGCATTGCGTACAATTTTTTTTGAAATGGAATAATGTTCATGCTTAGATTTTTCTTTCAGGGGTAGTGTTTGGGGAGTAAAAGAAGGATGTAAGCGATTTGCAAGAGTTTCTTTATAATAAAGTCGTGGATTTTTAGTTGTGGTAGTTGAGAGCATCTTTGGAGTTGTAATTAATATTTGTTGCAAATTTCGCTTAGTAAAAAAGTTTTTAAAATATTTTTTGGTGTTTACTGTTGCATTATGTTCGTATATTTTAGGTTCTATAGAAGTCTGTATTATGCCATTTATTAGAAGATTCGACGAATAATTCTGCAAATATTCTTTATTGCCTTTTATTGCTTCGAATTTTGGAGCCTCTTTAACAGAATTTATGTTGGTGGTTATAACTTCCGTTAAATTACTTATTTTAAGATCAGTTTTGAAATCATCTTCGGCATATAATTCGGAATTATCAACATTTCCTTCTGTATAATTTTTGCCAATAAAATGTTCAACATATTTTGTTGTACTATTACTTGTATTATTGCTTCTAATGACTATTACTTGGTCGTTGTCGTATAGTGAATTGATCTTAAAATATATAAAAAATAAGGTTTATTTGTTAAAACACGTTATCTAGAGGTGTCGAAAAATATATATATGTATGTAAACTTTGCTCAAATGGGTCTTATTTTGTTTATTTACGGGAACCCCTTGCCGAAATCGATTAAAAATCTTTAAATTGGAAACTTTTATCTAGAAGATAAGATTTTATTTATATTTAAAAAATATAATTTTGAAAAATATATAATAATTACACTATCACACAAAATAAAGTGCAAAAGTGCTCATACTATATTATTTCAGCGAAAAATCTGTTAAATGATTATTGAATATAGATTTTTTTTAAATTCATTTAGTTTATATACAATGCTACAAAAATAACAATAAAACAAATTTATTCCACCTAAAATTTTTCTGTACACAATACCCCGGTTTGCGTCGCCTCGTTCTGCGTCTGCTTCGAAGTTGCGTCTTTTTAAAATTTCTGTGATTTCGAAGTTGCGTCGTTTTTGTTTCAGTTTGCGTCACATGTTTTGAAGTTGCGTCGTTAGTGCTTCGATTTGCGTCGTTAATACGAAAAAGTTTGTACAAAGCTAAAACAGACAAAGGGGATTTCCCGTTTAAATCTAGTGCAAATTCGAAGTTGTGTCCTTATAAAATTTCTGCGTCTTCGAAGTTGCGCCGTTTATGTTTCAGTTTGCGTCGTTAATATGAAAATGTTTGTACAAAGCTCAAACAGAAAAAGGGGATTTCCCGTTTAAGTCTAATGTTAATACATACATAGATATGTATTTATGTTGTCTGATGGTAGCAAGTTGTAGGTCGTTAGTAGTTACAAATTACATTTGCTGAAGTGAAGTTGATCTAAATATTTTGCAGCAATGAGTCAAAAAAGAAAGCAATTATGCTTAGAACAAAAGCTTGACATTTTAAAACGTTTTAAATCAGGAGAAAGGGCTGTTGATATTGGAAGAAACCTTGGACTAGCCCCTTCTACAATAAAATCCATTTGTTCCAGAGACGCTGATAAAATTAAAAAAATTTGCTGAAACCGCATCATCGTTACAACATAAACAGGTTACCAAAATGAGAAGTTCTTTAATGGAAAAAATGGAGTCACTTCTTAACATTTGGATAGAAGATCAAAATCAGCGAAGAATGCCATTAAGTCAAATGGTAATTCAAAAGAAAGCACTAACTTTATTTGAAGATCTGAAAGAAGATTATCCATTATCAAGTGCCGAAAGTGCGGAAGAATTTGATGCAAGCAGAGGTTGGTTTGACCGTTTTAAAATCCGTGGAAATTTGCATAGCATTGCAGTGCTGATACTTCAGCTGCAGAAAAGTTCAAACTTGAATTAAAAGCAATTATTGAAGAAGGTGGGTATTCTGCACAACAAGTTTTAAACGCTGATGAAACGGGAATTTTTTGGAAACGTTTGCCAGGAAGAACGTACATTTCTAAATCCGAAAAATCTTCGCCAGGTTATAAATCTAGCAAAGATAGACTTACACTTCTTTTGGGAGGAAATGCAGCGGGAGATTTTAAATTTAAGCCATTTTTAATTTACCACTCTGAAAACCCGAGAGCTTTTAAAAATTTTAAAAAGAGCGAGCTTTCTGTTCATTGGAGTGCAAATAAAAAAGCATGGATGACTGCATCCTTATTTAGAGATTGGATGAACAATTGTGCTGCTCCCGAGCTAAAGGCTTATTGTTCTTCAAAAAATATTGAGTTTAAAATGCTCTTGTTAGTTGACAATGCACCAGGTCATCCTGTTTTTTCAGACGATTATTCGGAAAATATTGTTATTTTTATGCCCCAAATACAACATCTGTGATACAACCAATGGATCAAGGTGTTATATCCAACTTCAAGTCATACTATCTGCGTCGAACATTTCATCAACTTCTAAAAGCAACTGACGGAGATAACATGCCATCCATGAAAGAGTTTTGGAAGAATTACAATATCCTGATGGCTATTGAAAATATAAACCTATCTTGGAAAGAAGTAAAAGAATCGTGCATGAACGGAACTTGGCGTCAATTATGGTCCGAATGTGTTCTCAAAGATATGGAAGATATTAATGATGTTCCACACACATGTAAAGAACTTGCAGAATCAGCTAGAAATGCAAATTTTTTATGGAATGGAAGAACAAGATATTAATGATCTCCTATTATACGACCCAGAGTTAAATTGTAACCAAAGTTTGACTACAATTCAACGTAACAATACGCTGGACAATCAAATACTTCCGCTTCAGGTCGAAGCAGAAGAAAAAAAGCTTACTGCTGCTAAAATTTCTGAAGCGATGCTGCTGATATCACAAGCAATGGACATTTTTGAAAACAATGATCCGGACGAAGACCGCAGTTTAAAAGTGTCTAGAAATGTGACCGAAGTTATAAATTGTTATAAACAAATTTATTTGAAAAAAAGCGTTACAATCCAACAATCCACAGTGGGGCAGAATCAAAATTTTTTGGAAATAAATCTGGCATTTCTAAACGGCTGATCCGATCGGTATATAATTGGCGTGAGCGTAGCCAAGGAGTATTCGAGTTTAAGTTTTGAAGATGAACCCCGCATATGCCCCAGGGACGGCGCTGTGCCGGCTCAAAGTAGGGTACCTACGACATGTAAAATTTTTAAACTCGTGCCATTTTTTTGTTTTTCATCCATTTTATATTTTCTGCAAGCGCTCGACGAGATCATGAAAAAACATGCTTGGACATACTACTTATCTCTTATGATATCCGAGTTATAGGCATTTAAAAATTTAGTGATACAAAATTTACCATACCTTGGTCCGCTTTTTTTTTGAATACCGGGCATTATTTTGGACCAAATGGACTCAATTTTTTCAATATCATTTACAGATCCAAAAATATACGTTTTTTAATTTAAAAATTCAAAAAATTTTAGATTTTTGGCGTTTTTTTGCCAAAAATGTGTCTTAACTCTTTTATTAATAAAATAAAATTTTCTTTAAGAACATATAACAATTTTATAGTTTTCTAAAAGGTATCTTTACGCAGAACGCTTTGGCGTAAAAAACTTGTCCTATTTTTTGAAAATGTTGCCACTGCGTCCTTCCGAATATGACCTATTTTTTATCAAAACTTCAACTTTGGGCGACATGTTCTAAAATCCCAAAGCTGGGATCAGAAAACTGAAAGCAGTTTTGGAAACCTCAATATGTTTTCTATTTACTCCAAAAGTATTTTCCCAGCCCTGAAAGAAATGTGGACCCTATGGGCAAAAAAGTAAAAAAACCCATTTTTGGGATTTTCATTCCTATTTTTGGGAATTGCGGGATGCCCTTTGACCTTTTGCATTTTTTTTTATTTGAAATTTAACAAGCGTTGAAAATTTCATTGAGTTTTGTTCATAAATAAAGATTTTGTCATATATTACATATTTGTTAAATTTCTAAAACTATGATTTATATCAAAATTTCAATAGGGTCGCAGATAGCTACAACAATTTAGTCCATATTTATCCCTTAATATCATTTTTTAGTTAGATATGGAAATTCTCGACCCTTTACAAAAAACTTCAAGCCAATATCTCAATTACATTCAAAAATATGTTCATTTAAACCTGTGTCCTTTAATTTCATCTTTTTCATATTTTAGTATTAAGTATGACAGAACATACATTTGGTGTTGAATAAAATATTTGGACAATTTTTAAAAATTATTTAGTTAATTATTTTATTAAAGACTATAACAATGTATATACAATAAAAAATTATAATTTTATTATGAGCCACGCACAACAACACCTAAATCACCCCACACAAACCACCTTTCCCGCCCACCGAAATATAAAACACAATTTAATACAATATCATAAGTTAGTATAATAGCTTTTTTTATTTGAACTGTTTAATTAAACATAATACAATTAATTCTTACAACCTACTTATATAGTTAATTCCTAACACTACTTATTTTCTATAAAATAATCTGTCATATCGGTATACATATCCAGAAGGTAATATAAGTCCTTTAAATCTTCCTTGTTTTAAGATGATAGAGTTTCATAACAAATGCATCTTTTTCGCATAGTTGAAAGAACAGGATCAGAAGATAGAAGTAAACTATTAAAAATATCTTCATTCTGTGATTGCCTGGAGCATTTTCTTGAGCTGAATAGTTGAACATGCTTAAAATCTCGATTCCTCGCTTCCTGGGCTTCTTCTGTTAACTCTCCAAGTGGAAGAATATTCGATTCAATTATTATTTGACCATGACACAATACTTTGTGTACTGTTGGTGTTAGTTCCCTCCATGGATACAGAGATACAAGTAATTTAGAAATTTCAGATGTATATTCCCCAAATCGATTTCCATTAATTTTATGTTTACTATTCAGTGCCATTAAAATAGTGTTAACTCTTCGAAGCAACTCCTTGTCGATTCCAGTTATTTTTGAAGTAATTTCAAAATCACGAAAAAACCTTCTCGCCGTAGTACCGTCATTTGTACTACCGCAACTTGGAAGTGGTTTGTCGATGTTTAATCCCATCTGAACTTTAAATTCTTCTTGGATTCTGCTTTTTTCCGCAGCTCTCAGTTCTTTCAATTCTTCATTATTTTTTGTTGATTTAGTAAGATTCTCTGGCACACTTCTATATTTGAGGTCGTATGCTATGTGTAAAATGTAATCCAAAAATCGTATTCTGGCATGAAGTGGTGAAATTCCGAAAGACAGGACTTCTTCATTAATACTTCTGCTTTTGTTTATATTTGAGAATTGCGACTTTTTCTCATTACATATTGAGCATCTCCAGAAGGAAGAAGTTTCTGTTATGGCATTGCTGACCTTTCCATCAATCATTGTTAAGCTTAGCTGATATGATACGTTAATAGAGAATTCCTTTATTTTTATGCAAATGGGCTCCAGTGCATTTATTTCATCTTTTAAATATTCCACTAAATCTTTTGTTGTTTTCTTTGACTCCTTTATATATTCAAATCCAATGGGTCTACACATTTGTACTACCGCAACTTGGAAGTGGTTTGTCGATGTTTAATCCCATCTGAACTTTAAATTCTTCTTGGATTCTGCTTTTTTCCGCAGCTCTCAGTTCTTTCAATTCTTCATTATTTTTTGTTGATTTAGTAAGATTCTCTGGCATACTTCTTGAGGTCGTATGCTATGTGTAAAAAGTAATCCATAAATCGTATTCTGGCATGAAGTGGTGAAATTCCGAAAGACAGGACTTCTTCATTAATACTTCTGCTTTTGTTTATATTTGAGAATTGCGACTTTTTATCATTACATATTGAGCATCTCCAGAAGGAAGAAGTTTCTGTTATGGCATTGCTGACCTTTCCATCAATCATTGTTAAGCTTAGCTGATATGATACGTTAATAGAGAATTCCTTTATTTTTATGCAAATGGGCTCCAGTGCATTTATTTCATCTTTTAAATATTCCACTAAATCTTTTGTTGTTTTCTTTGACTCCTTTATATATTCAAATCCAATGGGTCTACAAAAATTTTTTGAACCCGGAGTTGTATTGATCCATATATCTTCAAATGAATTTCCGGTGCTTGACGATGATGGATTAAGGGAATATGAACGAATTCGTAATGGCACTAATGATGACATAAATACACTTTTGTAGTCTGCTAATGTCCGACTTCCACAAGCTTGTTTGTATTCTGGAAGTGCTGATAAACCGTCCCATCCCCACTTACACATTAAGACAACATCACAGTTATGAATTTTCCTTAGTTGGTCTTCTGCAAAGTCTGACACAATTCTTGATGCTGTGTTTTCTGGTACTTATTTCGACTGAGACCCAGTTCCAACATAAGCGCTATTGCTTCCTATTCAGTAAAATTTGATTGTGATGTTGGAGTTGGTATACTTTCCACAATTCGCTTAAGTCGTTTTGGTGATGCATTAGGAAGAATAGTTGCAATATGTACGGCATCCATAGGTTGGTTTTCCTTTTTCAGCATTTCGTTAAATGTATCAGCAATTTCCTCATTTGAGATTGAAAAAAGTTTTTGTGTGACCCTCTTTTTTTACCTTGAACATAAGTCTTCGTATGACTTGCAAGGCGCTCCTGTTGATGTGTTGTAAGTTGAGATTTCCGTAGTAGTTTCCATCCAACTACAAAATTTTAATCGACATTTCTTTTGATTTCCATCCACAGACTTACTTTTTACATCAAAAAGTTTTAAAAAGTTTTCAATTTTTGATATGCCTGTTTTGTCTACTTTTCTACTATATGTAGTTTTTATATAATTTGAAATGTCTTCAACTCTTTCTGGCCCTTTTGAAGATACACTCCATAAAACGGAACACAACTCTTCGTACTTTAATGTAATCTTCATTGTAGATTTATTAAATATGGTACTTAAAATCTGAGAAGTTTACTTATATACCAATTCTTGTCATTTCCGATACAGGTATTCCAAAGTAAAAAATTACGAATTGTCTACCTATTAACATTTAGGACTATATTACTATAACCTGTAATTCAGTCATTGATATTTCTTATTAGTGAATGAATCGAAATTATCATTACCTGTATATTTTTACCTACATGATCATAAACGAAACAGAATGAAATGATCTGTCGAAAAATTTAGGTAAAAAATAGTTATAAATTTCTGAAAATTTAAGCATAATAGGACCTTTCAATTATAAGGATAAGCAAACAAATAGAAAATAGGTAAATATAAGATTTAAATATGTTCTGTCATATTTAATACTAATATATGAAAAATATGAAATTAAAGGATACAGGTTTAAATGAACATATTTTTGAATGTAATTGAGATATTGGCTTGAAAATTTTTGTAAAGAATCGAGAATTTCCATATCTAACTAAAAAAAGATATTAAGGGATAAATATGGACTAAATTGTTGTAGCTATCTGTGACCCTATTAAAATTTTGATATAAATCATAGTTTTAGAAATTAAACAAATATGTAGTATATGACAAAATCTTTATTTATGAACAAAACTCAATGAAATTTTCAACGCTTGTTAAATTTGTCATTTCAAATTAGAAAATGCAAAAATTGAAAAGGTCAAAGGGCATCCCGCAATTCCCAAAAATAGGAATAAAAATCCCAAAAATATCCAAGTTTTTTCAAGATCTCGTCGAGCGCTTTCAGTAAATATAAAAATCTTTGTATTTGGATGAAAAACAAAAAAATGGCACGAGTTTAAAAATTTTACATGTCGTAGGTACCCTACTTTGAGCCGCCACAGCGCCGTCCCTGGGGCATCTGCAGGGTTCATCTTCAAAACTCGAATACTCCTTGGCTACGCTCACGCCAAATTTTATCCCGATCGGATCAGCCGTTTAGAAATGTCAGATTTATTTCCAAAAAATTTCGATTCTGCCCCACTGTGCAATCGTTAGACAAGTACATAACAAAATCAGCAAGATTGACACATCCCCCAGTTGATTTGGTCGATTTAGATGACTAAAGTTAAAAAAATACGATAAGACTTTTGATTTTATTCTAAGAATTCCTTATTTTTAATTTTAATATTTTTGTTATGTTTTTTTTTTTGCGTTACTCCAATGAATTGTTATATTTTTACAATAATAAAAAGCATTTAAAAAAAATATTTTTTATTGAAAAATCTATTTTTTCAGCTAAAATTATGAATTTCGGAACCAATTAAATGAAAATTAATACAAATGCATGGAAAATCGTGCTTCGTTTTGCGTCGTTTCGGTTTGCGTCGCTTTTCTTCAGGCCCTATTAGCGACGCAAACCGGGGTATTAGTGTATAACATATAAAATTAAAGTAAATTTACTTCTTTGTCGGACAAAATAAAGTGTAAATTTTAAATATTATTATTTAAATTTCTTGTATATCAAAATTTTTTATCTATTTTGGTTCAGATTTGAATATCTGAATCTACTCAAGCCATTTTTGTAATTTTTTTTTTCGCAATCGCATTCCCTTCTCCTTGCTTTCCCCCATACGATTATTTTCAAAAGAAATCCGTTTTTGTTCGCTATTTCAGAGGAATTTTTTGATCAATTGTGGCCAAAACTTTATCTATTGGATTTAAGGCCTAACTATAATATGCTTAAACAAACTGAAGTACTTAAGAGAGTTTCGTCAAATTTTATTTGCTTAAGCAAAGAGCGATACTGACAGCACATTAAGTACGGAATCAATTGTTTGTTTATTATACACAAAGAAAATAAAGAAAAAAAATGGAAAGCTACAAGAAAATGAATTTATTTCAATAAAATATTTTGAAATATGTATTTTTTTATTACGTGTGTCACATAAATGTGCAAATAAATGTGTGCGCTAAATTGTTTTGAATGCACGTAAGTACATTATAGCCACCTAAAAGTTTTCTCGGATTTTCTTAAGCATTTGAGAGACTTTTCGTACGATTTTGACATTACCTTAAGCAAGCTTATGCACATTATAGTTGGGCCTTCAGGGCGATGGTCTGAGCAGGTCATTCCAATATTTCAGTGTTTTTTTTTTTAATAATGTTTTTAACCTTTGTCGTGTGTTTGAAGTCATGCATCTGTTGAGGCATTATGTCTCCCAAACCCATTTTAAGCGCCTTGGCGACACATCAAATTGTTTGACTCAAACAGTACGTTTTTTGATTGTGTTAGTAAAAAACTCACACCGCATATATACATGTGAGTTTTTTCACTAACACAATCAAAAAACTTACCGTTTGAGTCAACAAATTTGATGTGTGGCCATGTCGCTTTACGGCATTTATTTCAAAATTTTTATTAAATACGCTCGTGAATTGCTCATTTGTTATTGTTTACTCCACTTTCACCAAGATTCCCGGCCCTAAAGTTGTACCAACACCGATAGCCCTCCACCATGATGTTTAAAACCTGGGATATTGTTTTTAAAGTTTTGTATATTGAAGGGCTTAAATTACACACTTGTCGACATTTGAAAATTTTCGGTACAAATTGGGACTCATCTGACCAACTACGTAAATTTGTGCTAAAAAATACGAAATTAAATACTAAGATCGAAAAAATCCATGCTTTTAAATATGTTGTTGAAAGATTGAAGGTATTGGTCAGTTGACTCTTCGTATGTGTCCAATTTTTAACGTTAGGTGTGGGGAACCTAGGTGAAATTTATTCAAAAAGCTCAGAGCACCGCCCTAAATCCAATAGATACATTTTGGACCACAATTGATCAAAAATTCCGATGAAATAGTGATCAAAAACGGATTTCTTTTGAAAATAATCATATCGTCACCTGAAACTAGGGTTGCCAGCCTGGCTGGACTTGGCTGGATTGTCCAGCTTTTTTGATGCTTGTCCAGTTTCAAGCTAAAATTTAATTTGTCCAGCTAAAATAGATTGCTTTTAGTACGCTGCAATAACTTGGGCAATAATTATACCCTACACCACTTTTATTGATCCAAGGACGAAGCCTATTGAAAATTAATAAAATCGGTCCATTATTTCACCTAGCCCCCATACAATAGAACCCTCCGAAAAGGGCTTCTGAGCTCATAATTATGTTAAATATACCTGTATATCGATAAAAAGCGGCAAAACTAAATATTATACAAGCCTTGATGACCTTGCCAAATTTCATAAAGATCGGGCCTCATTTGACCCTAGCTCCCATAGTTTTTCATCCACAAATTGCCTAAATGTATCGGAACAATGAATTATTATTAAAAATTCATCACATTTAATATTCATAACTGGTGTAGGGTATCATATGGTCGGTCACGCCCGACTTTACTTTCTTACTTACCTTTGTCAAATCATATTAGCCAATACTGATCGTACATTTGTTATACAACTAAGTTATGATTTCCCTCTTCTATCATCGCTGACAACATGTCTCAACATTTGAACAGCTGATGTCGTAATAAATATAAATATTATTGCGAGCGAAAGTCAATTTCTTTACGTACAGCTTACGTACTTAAGATTTTTAAAACTTCAAAAAATGGCGCTTTTTCACATCTTTTGCTCTGAAAAACTAAGTTAACGAAGTGATCGATGAAAACTAAAAATATATTCGTACTCTATGGATTATAAGAAAACGGAATTGGTAAATGAGAATGGTGTATCACTGTGAAATTATTTACACAAAACCAAAATTAACATTTCCTCAGTATTTTTTATGTCCAGCTTTTTTTGTTTTGTCCAGCTTTTTAAAACCCAATGTCCAGCTTTTTGCGAATCGGAATCTGGCAACCCTACCTGAAACGCAAACGATCCTAACTAACCAAAAATTCAAAATCGATTTTATTGTTGATTATAATGTATTGCATCAAAACAAATGTCCACACAAAAAATTGGACTCTTCCGACCAAAATTAGCTATTTTATTGACAAAAAACAAAAGGCCCTATCTACAAACACATTTAAATATTAAAGGTAAAAAGTCCAATTTATCCACTTTTTTATACGCCATTGTCAACTATCATAACAACTGATAGGTTTCACTATTTAACAATTTGTTTATTTACTACAAATAAATCGCGTTGATAGAAACAAACTTTTCAATTTCAATAGTTTTTTACTTCTCCTGTAAAATTTTAAAAATGTTAGATAGGGCCGTTTGCGTTTTAGGTGAGGATATGGAGAAAGCAAGGAGAAGGGAAGGCGATTGCGAATAATAATGGTGAAAAAATTACCAAAATGGCTTAAGTAAATCCAAATATTAAAATCAGAACCAAAATAGATAAAAAATTTTGATATACAAGAAATTTAAATAATGATATATAAAATTTAGACTTCATCTTGTCCGACAAAAAAGTAAATTTACTTTAATTTTAGATGTTATACAGAAAAATTTTAAGTACAATAATTTAGTTTTATTGTTATTTTTGTAGCATTGTATATTAATTTAAAGATTTTGTAAAAATTTTCCATATTCAATAATCATTTAATCGATTTTTCGCTGAATGAATATAGCATGAGTACTTTTGCACTTTATTTTGTCCGATAGTGAAGAAGAAGAAACCAAAAAGTCCTATTTTTACCCAATTTTACAATTTTTAATCGATGTTCGCCACGGGTACCCGTTATCCGATTTATCTAAAAGTTTAAGTTTTAGACTATAATAAACAAAATAAGACCCATCTGAAAATTTATATTTTTGCTAATGTAAACATAAACATATAAACAAATACCTAAAAACCTACATATCATTTTTGCAAAATGGATGTAAACGACTTGATTTTCGATTTTCGTTTTTTTACAGAAACCGATAATTTAGGTCTATTAACATCATCTCTGAAAATTTCGTAGCTATATATCCAATAGTTTCAACTTTACAAGAAAAAGAAAAAAGACGTGTAAGTACACACTTATTTTCTGTTTATGAATTTTTTAACAGCAAGGTGTCGGTTACGTCTAAATTTTCTTTTAAAGAAAATTTATAGAAAAATTTTGAACTTAACGTATTAAACTTGTTTGTGAATTAAATGAAGTAGATTTTGTTTTGTATGAGAAATCTAGTAAAAATCAACTGGATTTGCTCGAAATCTCATAAGTTCTAGATTTCGCTGTAGTGTAAATGGGGTATAAATGTATTTGTTTATTTTATATGTATTTGCATCTATTCATTTGTAAATTGCAATATGAAATTAAAACGGTTCTTCAAACGGTTCTTAAAAAATGTAAAATGTAGAGAAATATATAAACCATATTTTAAAATCACTTTGCGCCAATACACTTAGTAAGAAACCACGCACAGTGGGGCAGAATGGAAATTTTTTGGAAATAAATCTGGCATTTCTAAACGGCTGATCCGATCGGGATAAAATTTGGCGTGAGCGTAGCCAAGGAGTATTCGAGTTTAAGTTTTGAAGATGAACCCTGCAGATGCCCCACGGACGGCGCTGTGGCGGCTCAAAGTAGGGTACCTACGACATGTAAAATTTTTAAACTCGTGCCATTTTTTTGTTTTTCACCCAAATACAAAGATTTTTATATTTTGTGAAAGCGCTCGACGAGATCTTGAAAAAACATGCTTGGACATACTACTTATCTCTTATAATATACGAGTTATAGGCATTTAAAAATTTAGTTATACAAAATTTACCATACCTTGGTCCGCATTTTTTTGAATACCGGGCGTAATTTTGGACCAAATGAACTCAATTTTTTCTTGTTAGACAACAAAATTTCGAATAATATACAAAAAATTTTAGATCAATATCATTTACAGATCCAAAAATATTCGTTTTTTAATTTTAAAATTAAAAAAATTTTAGATTTTTGGCGTTTTTTTGCCAAAAATGTGTCTTAACTCTTTTATTAATAAAATAAAATTTTCTTTAAGAACATATAACAATTTTATAGTTTTCTAAAAGGTATCTTTACGCAGAACGCTTTGGCGTAAAAAACTTGCCCTATTTTTTGAAAATGTTGCCACTGCGTCGTTCCGAATATGACCTATTTTTTATCAAAACTTCAACTTTGGGCGACATGTTCTAAAATCCCAAAGCTGGGATCAGAAAACTGAAAGCAGTTTTGGAAACCTCAATATGTTTTCTATTTACTCCAAAAGTATTTTCCCAGCCCTGAAAGAAATGTGGACCCTATGGGCAAAAAAATAAAAAATCCCATTTTTGGAATTTTCATTCCTATTTTTGGGAATTGCGGGATGCCCTTTGACCTTTTCAATTTTTTTTTGCATTTTCTTATTTGAAATGACAAATTTAACAAGCGTTGAAATAAAGATTTTGTCATATATTACATATTTGTTTAATTTCTAAAACTATGATTTATATGAAAATTTTAATAGGGTCGCAGATAGCTACAACAATTTAGTCCATATTTATCACTTAATATCATTTTTTAGTTAGATATAGAAAATCTCGACCCTTTACAAAAAATTTCAAGCCAATATCTCAATTACATTCAAAAATATGTTCATTTAAACCTGTGTCCTAAAAATTTTAGTATTAAGTATGACAGAACATATTTAAATCTTATATTTACCTATTTTCTATTTGTTTGCTTATCCTTATAATTGAAAGGTCCTATTATGCTTAAATTTTCAAAAATTTATAACTATTCTTTACCTAAATTTTTTCGACAGATCATTTCGCTCTGTTTCGTTTATGATCATGTAGGTAAAAATATACAGGTAATGATAATTTCGATTCATTCACTAATAAGAAATATCAATGACTGAATTACAGGTTATAGTAATATAGTCCTAAATGTTAATAGGTAGACAATTCGTAATTTTTTACTTTGGAATACCTGTATCGGAAATGACAAGAATTGGTATATAAGTAAACTTCTTAAATTTTAAGTACCATATTTAATAAATCTACAATGAAGATTACATTAAAGTACGAAGAGTTGTGTTCCGTTTTATGGAGTGTATCTTCAAAAGGGCCAGAAAGAATTGAAGACATTTCAAATTATATAAAAACTACATATAGTAGAAAAGTAGACAAAACAGGCATATAAAAAATTGAAAACTTTTTGATGTAAAAAGTAAGTCTGTGGATGGAAATCAAAAGAAATGTCGATTAAAATTTTGTAGTTGGATGGAAACTACTACGGAAATCTCAACTTACAACACATCAACAGGAGCGCCTTGCAAGTCATAAGAAGACTTATGTTCAAGGTAAAAAAAAAGAGGGTCACACAAAAATTTTTTCAATCTCAAATGAGGAAATTGCTGATACATTTAACGAAATGCTGAAAAAGGAAAACCAACCTATGGATGTCGTACATATTGCAACTATTCTTCCTAATGCATCACCAAAACGACTTAAGCGAATTGTGGAAAGTATACCAACTCCAACATCACAATCAAATTTTACTGAATAGGAAGCAATAGCGCTTATGTTGGAACTGGGTCTCAGTCGAAATAAGTACCAAATATTAAGGAAAGCTCTGCATGAAAAAGGACACAGTATATTACCATCATACAAGGCGATCCAGGAAAAAACAAACTATCCTACCATCACCTATTGCTGTTAATGATGTGGAAGCTTGTATTGATATATCATCTTTGCTCGAAAACACAGCATCAAGAATTGTGTCAGACTTTTCAGAAGACCAACTAAGGAAAATTCATAACTATGATGTTGTCTTAATGTGTAAGTGGAGATGTGACGGTTTATCAGCACTTCCAGAATACAAAAAAAGCTTGTGGAAGTCGGACATTAGCAGACTACAAAAGTGTATTTATGTCATCATTAGTGCCATTACGAATTCGTTCATATTCCCTTAATCCATCATCGTCAAGCATCGGAAATTCATTTGAAGATATATGGATCAATACAACTCCGGGTTCAAAAAATGTTTGTAGACCCATTGGATTTGAATATATAAAGGAGTCAAAGAAAACAACAAAAGATTTAGTGGAATATTTAAAAGATGAAATAAATGCACTGGAGCCCATATGCATAAAAATAAAGGAATTCTCTATTAACGTATCATATCAGCTAAGCTTAACAATGATTGATGGAAAGGTCAGCAATGCCATAACAGAAACTTCTTCCTTCTGGAGATGCTCAATATGTAATGAGAAAAAGTCGCAATTCTCAAATATAAACAAAAGCAGAAGTATTAATGAAGAAGTCCTGTCTTTCGGAATTTCACCACTTCATGCCAGAATACGATTTATGGATTACTTTTTACACATAGCATACGACCTCAAATATAGAAGTGTGCCAGAGAATCTTACTAAATCAACAAAAAATAATGAAGAATTGAAAGAACTGAGAGCTGCGGAAAAAAGCAGAATCCAAGAAGAATTTAAAGTTCAGATGGGATTAAACATCGACAAACCACTTCCAAGTTGCGGTAGTACAAATGACGGTACTACGGCGAGAAGGTTTTTTCGTGATTTTGAAATTACTTCAAAAATAACTGGAATCGACAAGGAGTTGCTTCGAAGAGTTAACACTATTTTAATGGCACTGAATAGTAAACATAAAATTAATGGAAATCGATTTGGGGAATATACATCTGAAATTTCTAAATTACTTGTATCTCTGTATCCATGGAGGGAACTAACACCAACAGTACACAAAGTATTGTGTCATGGTCATATAATAATTGCATCGAATATTCTTCCACTTGGAGAATTAACAGAAGAAGCCCAGGAAGCGAGGAATCGAGATTTTAAGCATGTTCAACTATTCAGCTCAAGAAAATGCTCCAGGCAATCACAGAATGAAGATATTTTTAATAGTTTACTTCTATCTTCTGATCCTGTTCTTTCAACTATGCTAAAAAGATGGATTTGTTATGAAACTCTATCATCTCAAAACAAGGAAGATTTAAAGGACTTATATTACCTTCTGGATATGTATACCGATATGACAGATTATTTTATAGAAAATAAGTAGTGTTAGGAACTAACTATATAAGTAGGTTGTAAGAATTAATTGTATTATGTTTAAGATAAACAGTTCAAATAAAAATAGCTATTATACTAACTGATGATATTGTATTAAATTGTGCTTTATGTTTCGGTGGGCGGGAAAGGTGGTTTGTGTGGGGTGATTTAGGTGTTGTTGTGCGTGGCTCATAATAAAATTATAATTTTTTTATTGTATATACAATGTTATAGTCTTTAATAAAATAATTAACTAAATAATTTTTAAAAATTGTCCAAATATTTTATGCAACACCTTAATACTAAAATATGAAAAAGATGAAATTAAAGGACACAGGTTTAAATGAACATATTTTTGAATGTAATTGAGATATTGGCTTGAAATTTTTTGTAAAGGGTCGAGAATTTCCATATCTAACTAAAAAATGATATTAAGGGATAAATATGGACTAAATTGTTGTAGCTACATATCTGCGACCCTATTAAAATTTTGATATAAATCATAGTTTTAGAAATTAAACAAATATATAATATATGACAAAATCTTTATTTATGAACAAAACTCAATGAAATTTTCAACGCTTGTTAAATTTGTCATTTCAAATAAGAAAATCCAAAAATAGGAATGAAAATCCCAAAAATGGGTTTTTTTACTTTTTTGCCCATAGGGTCCACATTTCTTTCAGGGCTGGGAAAATACTTTTGGAGTAAATAGAAAACATATTGAGGTTTCCAAAACTGCTTTCAGTTTTCTGATCCCAGCTTTGGGATTTTAGAACATGTCGCCCACAGTTGAAGTTTTGATAAAAAATAGGTCATATTCGGAAGGACGCAGTGGCAACATTTTCAAAAACTAGGGCAAGTTTTTTACGCCAAAGCGTTCTGCGTAAAGATACCTTTTAGAAAACTATAAAATTGTTATATGTTCTTAAAGAAAATTTTATTTTATTAATAAAAGAGTTAAGACACATTTTTGGCAAAAAAAACGCCAAAAATCTAAAATTTTTTGAATTTTTAAATTAAAAAACGTATATTTTTGGATCTGTAAATGATATTGATCTGAAATTTTTTGTATATTATTCGAAATTTTGTTGTCTAACTAACAAAAAAATTGAGTTCTTTGGTCCAAAATTACGCCCGGTATTCAAAAAAAGGCGGACCAAGGTATGGTAAATTTTGTATAACTACATTTTTAAATGCCTAAAACTCGGATATTATAAGAGATAAGTAGTATGTCCAAGCATGTTTTTTCAAGATCTCGTCGAGCGCTTTCACAAAATATAAAAATCTTTGTATTTGGGTGAAAAACAAAAAAATGGCACGAGTTTAAAAATTTTACATGTCGTAGGTACCCTACTTTGAGCCGCCACAGCGCCGTCCGTGGGGCATCTGCAGGGTTCATCTTCAAAACTTAAACTCGAATACTCCTTGGCTACGCTCACGCCAAATTTTATCCCGATCGGATCAGCCGTTTAGAAATGCCAGATTTATTTCCAAAAAATTTCCATTCTGCCCCACTGTGCCACGTAAGACAAATTGTTATAATATTGTTAGGTTAATAAATTAATTTTTAGAGAATAAACAAATCCACAAATTCCCAAATGCCAAACGCCTAATTGTGGCTACATTAAAAAAATCGCCTTTTATTTATTTCATCTTTTATTCTCGCTACGATGCAAAGTGGCACCCAATTGTGACCATTTGATCACAGGGATATTTTTTATACCTTTTTATTCTTGAAAAATAAAACGAAATACAAGATATCATAGTAGAAAAAGTAAAGGTATAACCCATAGTAGAAAAAATAAAGGTATAGCCGTTCTCTCTTTTTGTAGCCATATTAAACTTCTGACGTTTGGGCGAATTACTATTTTATTGCTTAAAATCGTGCTACCATATCTACCTTAAAAACCTATGTTTTTTGTTTACTTTTATATTTCTTTTTCAAATGTCTGTAAAAATATTTTTTCAAACATAAATTAAAAAATATTATAAATAAAACAAATAATCCGTGAGATTACAAAATATAAATCAAATAATACTATCCACCAAAGTCTGTTGCTTCCAAATTTGTGTGTCGGGAGATGTTGGCCAGTCTCACTGGCCAGCATTATATGGGAGTTTCAACATACCATCAAAGAAGAAAGTTGCTGACGTCTTTGTTCTAGAGAATATAATTTTGTTTAATAAATAGCGAAAATGTTCTGATCAATTTTATATCGTACTAATCTTGCAGCGCTCACGATATTTGATAGTTTTACTTCTTCAGGACCATCGTATATATTGTGTGTGTGTATGTCCGGTAGGCCATTTATTTACACTGTAAAGTCTAATAATATCCCTTTTAATCCAGTGGCATACTACGTTTTACAAGATGGAAAATATCCTTATTTTGACCTGACTTTAAAGCGGAATATGCCAGTTTATTCTATTTTCGATTTTCATTGCACACAGGCGACAAGATCTAGGAATACCAGTAAATCAACCAGTACCTTTTAGCAATTCAGAAGCACGTCCTGAAGTCCCTTAAAAACCAAATAAAGAAATTAGGTGGCGTGTCATAATGTCTATGGACGATATGACACACTAAATTAAGTCATAGTGTCTATGGACGTTGACAATTTTAAAAGTGTCACAATGTCTACGAGCAAAAGGACGTAAAAAAGTACATTTATCAAAAATGTCTTAATATAGCGAAACCGGTATTCGAAATACCCTAGAATTTAAAACCCCCTTACGAGGACACTTTTTTAACCCAATTCAAAATGCAACAGACACCAAATTTAGGAGCAACTCTTTTCGGGATGAGAGTGTCCCTTTCTTTAAATATAAATAAAATTTCCAAAACTTTTCTTTTTAAAAGTGTCATAATGTCCATGGACATTGTGTCACTGGAAATTATGATACGCCACCAAGAAATTACCATTGAGTAGAAGAAATTCCAGCGAATTTATGGTTAATCACCTTCATTCGTTCTTTGTAAAGTGTTAGTTTATATAAAAATATAAAACAATAATAAAACATTTATTAAAACGTATTTATAATCGTTTATATTTGCAATTCACAACAGTTACACTTTTGTAGTAAACAAAATTACACATTTTTTAATTCTGATTTCCTAAATATAATTTCCCTTTTAAACTGTGTGGCAACGTTTTTATTTATTTGTTTCAAAAACTAAATATCAAAAAATCTTATTTACGTCAAAAAATTTTTCATTAAGAGAGAACGGAGTTACCTTGTTTTCTTTATACCATGGTATAACCGTTCTCTCTTTTCGTAGCCATATTAAACTTCTGACGTTTAAGCGATTTATTTTTTTATATGCTACCATATTTACTTTACAAATCCAAGTTTTTTGTTTATTATTTATTTTTTTTTCTTTCAATATAAAAATAGAAAATAGAAAATATTTTTCAAACTAAATTCAAAATTTGAATTTCAAATATTCTTCAACATAAAATACAAATAATAAAGAAAATAATAAAAATGTTAAAAACCGTTCTTCACTATGCGGACGGACCCTGCTGATTTCAAGTTTGCTTGTAAGTAGTGCGGGCCATTCTCCGTAAAACAGATATGATTTCTCTGTAATTTCTTCTGTGTCCAATCCAATAGGGCCTTCGGATTAACTTTAAGACACATGCCAAGCAAAAACCTCTAGATTTCGACGGATCTTCAAAGGAATGCTACCACAGACCGACTCGCAAAAATGCAGCTTATGTTATATGATATTAACCAAAATATTTTGGGATTTGGGTTTAATGTTCTCCGTTGTGGGCTGGACCGTTTTGATGAAAATATCGTTAGAACAGACAATTGTTATGTTTTATCATGGTTCCCAAAATATTCTGAGTCTATCGATGGCTGATGAGTGGTTACAAATAAGACACTTTTTAGTATTTTTTTAATTGTACAGTTTTTCTAAAATAAAATTTACAACATGAGTACTAAACTTGGAACCATTGGATTCAGCTTTAAAACCCCTTTCAAATGATACCTCTGATTCGAATATTCTAACGAATGTATGGTTTATCATCTTGATTCTTTCTGTGAATTCTTGTATCTAGTAAATAAATTCCACATTTTTTATTTCTAATTTCCTAAATATGATTTTCCCTTCTACATGTGTGGCAACGTTTCTCCTTATTTGTTTACAAAGAATAAATTTCAATAATTCTTATTTACGTCAAAAAAATTTTCATTGAGAGAGAACGGAGTTACCTTGTTTTCTTTATACCATGCAAGATATGAATATGGGAATTTTTCTATTTCGTCTGATACCAGTGTACACTAAACAGGTATATGCAATCGAACAGCTGATAATTTTTTTGTTTTCTTATTTGCATACCTTCTCTGTCAAAATATGTTTTTGTTTATTTGAAACAAAATAAAATTTTAATAATAAAAAAATTTAAAATGTTTAGTTTGTAAAAAAATAATATTGTTTGCACAAAAAATACATTTCAACCATCTTCCGCATTGCGCCCTTTCTGAGGTCCGCTGTCTTTAGCCAAACTTCATCCGTTTAGAATAGAACTTTAATGGCACAAATCAGGTCATTCCAGATATCAACTATCCCCCGTATTGCGCACGTTGAGAAGGCTGTTGTCTTTAGCCACACTTTGCACAGTGGTATAGGAAAAAAAAAAGAGGGAAATAATTCGGTAACTTCTAAACGGTTAATCCGATTTTAATGAAATTTGGTATGCACAAAGAGGAGGTGTTGTCGAGTTTAGGTTTTGAATTTGGACCTTATAGGCCAACCAGGGGCCCGGCGGGGGGTCCTCAAATTAGGACACCTCGGCTATGTTAAATTTTTAAAACGATCCTATTTCTTCATTTGAGTTCCGATTTAAAAAAAATTTCGTATATAGAATCTCCTCATCGAGCACTATAAAAAATGTCGTCGTAGCAGTAAATTATCTCTTATAGTTTAGGAGATATTCGCATTTGAATATTAAAATTTTAAAATTTTTACCGTCCTTACTTTAGTTTTTTGATAATAGCAGGTCCAAATATTTCCGATTTTCGCCATTTTTTTTTATTTGCTTAACAACAAGTTTATATACCAAGCAGTGAAAGAATTATGTAAAAATCATGACTGAGTCCAAAGTTATAGGCATTTAAATTTAAAAAATTAAAAAAAGGCGATTTTTTGTCATTTTTTTGGGAAAAAAGTATCTTTTTCTTTTTAAGTTATCTAAAAAGTTTCTAAGAAGATGTATATAGAATTTATACTTTTTGGAAAGCTGACTTTACATAAAATACGATAAATGAAACAAAACCTAAAAATTTTTGATACCGAGGGGACCAGGTCCATCCAAAAAAACCCTATTTTTTATGGAAAATTAAATTTTGAGCAAAATTCTCAAATCGCATAGTCGATATCAAATTATAGTGACCTGTTTTATATGACCCAATAAGTTCTTAATCATTTTGTAACGGGTTTCGATAACCCCGCCCCTGGTATGGATATAATAGGCAAAAAACCAAAAAATCCCATTTTTGGGATTTTTTAAAACTTTTTTGGGAATTCCGGGATTTCTAATAAGAAAATTCGAAATTTTGATTTAATTTTGGATTTTAAGTAAAAAAATCTACCTAACTGTAAAATTTCATCAAAAAATATTCATAAATAAAATTTTTATTGCAATTAGAAAAATTTGTATCTTCGCAAAAACTGAATAAAAAACATTTTTTAATTTTTTTAAAAAAAGTATTCCGCGAATTTTTTAATTTTCAAAAATTATATACAGTTTTGAAAATAGACAAAATTACCTTTCCATTGATATATAACATGCCTACCTAATGTTTTTTAAGTGACAAATTAATTAGGGAAAACTCAACATCTTTTAGAAAATTTACCTAGCACTATTATTTTCATCCATATATGTAACAAATTTAAGAGTTAACCTTATGGATGAAAATAATAGTGCTAGGCAAATTTTCTAAAAGATGTTGAGTTTTCCCTAATTAATTTGTCACTTAAAAAACATTAGGTAGGCATGTTATATATCAATGGAAAGGTAATTTTGTCTATTTTTCAAAACTGTATATAATTTTTGAAAATTAAAAAATTCGCGGAATACTTTTTTTAAAAAAAATTAAAAAATGTTTTTTATTCAGTTTTTGCGAAGATACAAATTTTTCTAATTGCAATAAAAATTTTATTTATGAATATTTTTTGATGAAATTTTACAGTTAGGTAGATTTTTTTACTTAAAATCCAAAATTAAATCAAAATTTCGAATTTTCTTATTAGAAATCCCGGAATTCCCAAAAAAGTTTTAAAAAATCCCAAAAATGGGATTTTTTAGTTTTTTGCCTATTATATCCATACCAGGGGCGGGGTTATCGAAACCCGTTACAAAATGATTAAGAACATATTGGGTCATATAAAACAGGTCACTATAATTTGATATCGACTATGCGATTTGAGAATTTTTGCTCAAAATTTAATTTTCCATAAAAAATAGGGTTTTTTTGGATGGACCTGGTCCCCTCGGTATCAAAAATTTTTAGGTTTTGTTTCATTTATCGTACTTTATGTAAAGTCAGCTTTCCAAAAAGTATAAATTCTATATACATCTTCTTAGAAACTTTTTAGATAACTTAAAAAGAAAAAGATACTTTTTTCCGAAAAAAATGACAAAAAATCGCCTTTTTTTAATTTTTTAAATTAAAATGCCTATAACTTTGGACTCAGTCATGATTTTTACATAATTCTTTCACTGCTTGATATATAAACTTGTTGTTAAGCGAATAAAACAAAATGGCGAAAATCGGGAATATTTGGACCTGCTATTATCAAAAAAAACTAAAGTAAGGACGGTAAAAATTTTAAAATTTTAATTTTCAAATGCGAATATCTCCTAAACTATAAGAGATAATTTACTGCTATGACAACATTTTTTATAGTGCTCGATGAGGAGATTCTATATACGAAATTTTTTTTAATTGGAACTCAAATGAAGAAATAGGATCGTTTTAAAAATTTAACATAGCCGAGGTGTCCTAATTTGATGACCCCCCGCCGGGCCCCTGGTTGGCCTATAAGGTCCAAATTCAAAACCTAAACTCGACAACACCTCCTCTTTGTGCACACCAAATTTCATTAAAATCGGATTAACCGTTTAGAAGTTACCGAATTATTTCCCTCTTTTTTTTTTTCCTATACCACTGTGCTTTGGTAGCCACAACACAACTTTATTGGCACAAATCAGGCCAATTCAGATATCAACAATCTTTAGTATTGCGCACGTTTTCGCCCACTTTCGTTTGCCAAACTTTTGTAGCTAAAGATACAAATTTCGTGGCACAAATCAGGTTATTCCAAAATCTTGCTTTGTCAGGTCCTCTGCCAATTATAATATAAGTATATAAACATGCATATCCCTTAAAATTCCATTTAAAAATCACTGCATGTTTTTTTGAAATAAAATTAAGAATTTTTTTAAAAGACAAACATCAAAAAATATTTTAATTTATTTTGACATTGAGCTCATACAATTACAAAAACAAAATACATGTTGTTTTTGTATTGTTGTAGTGATGCATAGTTTAGTGTACCCTGGTCTGATACCAATAATGTTATAATAGGGTGACCACAAATATTTTATAAAAATTGTATGTACCTCAAATTTTAAAGTCCTTTAAAAAAGAACAAACGATCAGAAAATAAAAAACTAAGTTATGCCACATAAATTATGTGCTTTCATATGTGTATGGTTTGGTTCGTGTGTGAAAAATACTGTTTGGTCGAAATGTAATTTTAATGGCACAATTTTTAAAGAAATTATAAAAGTCCTATTCTTTACCCAATTTCACACATTTCAATCGAATTCCGGCACGGGTTCCCGTAATCCGATTGGGCCAAAATTTAACACCAGTTAGTTTTGGACATTAATAAACAAAATAAGACCCATCTAAACAAAATCGATATTTTTGATTACCTCTAATATACATTAATACTTACATAATAAATAAATTCGTACTTACATCGATTGTATGGTTTATTTTCTCATGTGCCTCTTTATTTAGGAAGTTTTGAGTTGAGAATTCCTGACTTAAAAAGCGAAATGGCTGTTTATTTATAGTATCAGGATTCTTTTGAGTTGTTGCATTGATTACTTCTGTTTCCGCCAAGTTATTTATATTCAAGGCAAGGTTTATTTCACTGATTGTATTTCTTTGAAAGTATTAGTTGGGGCTGTTTCGTTTTTTACTACGTAATTGATATCAGGTGATAACACTCCCAAATTATTTATCAACAAACTGCTTCTATTGTTTTGATTCGGGTTTTCGTAATCGTAAAAATGTTTAATATAGTTTTTCTCGATTTGTAAAGTTTTTCTCTGCATGTGGTTCTTCAATATATCGAGTATAATCTCCTTTAAGCATTTTAATAGGGTATTGCATCATAAGGCGAATAGTTTTCATTATGGTAAATTCAGTTCCCACCTCAATATTATTATTATTATAATATAACTCTGAATCGTTGCACTTCACATTTCTATACCAATCACAGACCAATAATTTTTGACTGAAAAGAGTCCCATTAGGACATAGGAACCCAAAAACCTTGAGTAGATGTCGCGGTATTTGTGCATATACGAAATGCTGGCATCTACTTTCGATATCAGCATAATATCCTTCTAGCTTACCATTACATGAAAATGTTGTTTTAGGAAACTGTGCTATAAATAGGATAATCTTGATCGGGTTTGCCGGGAATTGCCCGATTTAATTCTAGTTGGTAATTAATATCCTCAAGAATAGTTTTGTGAGATCTGTTAAAAGAAGAGAAAATACTAATTTACGCTTTGCAACAAAAAATTATTAAATATAATCTTCGAATTAATTACACTGCTCATGAATTTGACATTTTCTATCAAACGTGGTACACGACGAGTTAACCTAGTTCGAGTATGCTGAACCCAATCGTGTTAACTGTTTTCCAAAAACGTTATTGTATAAACTAAACAAAATCAAAATCCGCTATAAAATACATACACTAAATATTTAACATTTTTTTAATTGATCACGGGATTTATTTTAGCTTTTTATTGTTAATTTTGTCTACATAATTTGAACACAAATTGTGGATTATATCGCTAAAGGCTCAGTTAGTTCTACGTTGCGT